>NC_090806.1:25077552-25377552 GCF_036512215.1 Solanum lycopersicum
GGGAAATGTCAAAGTTCTACCATTGGCAAGTGGAACACCCACAATCGGAGTAGGTTACAACTCCGAATTCCATTCTTTTCTACTATGTTCTATGCCGGGTATTGTCTATTCTCATCATATGTTATACCTACTAGTATTGGAAAATTTCTATGAAGTTTAGGTGGTTGTATGGGACGCTATCTAGAATTTGCAAAATAGGCTTTGAAGATGTTAGTAAGAGTATCTAGGTCTTCTCCAAGACCATTACTTGAATGTCCTCATGTGATTAAGAAATCTTAATTTAACTAAGGAATGTAATAAATTAAGTTACGAAAGCAAGTTAAATGAATAAGTACATATGTAGAGTAATTAGGAGTTGTTAGTCAAGGTGTGAAGAGGGCATAGGAATGGTAACTTCGTCTCTTATCTAGTTAAATATTAAGAATTACTATAGTTAGGAAGTTTGTTCATTATGTAGACATGATCCAAACTTAGGTAGTCTCAAGGATTACTTAGGTTATCATGAAGAGGTCAATCATGGACATTATCTTCTTGTATTACTTGATTATGTCTTTGGATAACCTTTTAAAGGACAATGTCATAACCTATGAATGCTATTGTGTTAAATCAGAATTATCTCAAACTAGGTAGTCTAAAGGATTTCTTAAGTGATTGTGAAGGGGATTGTATGGTCGATCTCTTTACAACTCACTCAAGTGAACCTGATAATCACCTTTGGTAGGAGTATCTCATGTTTATGTGTTAGGTGTATTGTAAGTGTGTATGTCTCATTGTAAGTTGTCTTAAATATTATTTAGGTGTGCGTAGAGGGGATTTATGGGTGTTCTCTCTTTTTCTCAGTTAAGTGAGTCTTAGAATAGCTTTTGGTTAGGAAATTACATGCTAGGATATGTTTAATGTGAAGTTGATGTGCTTCACTTTAATAGTGAAGGAGTTCACTGTAAAGTGTCTCCCAAAATTTGATAAATAGACAAAGTGATTTCTTATGTGTTTGTAAGCTATTAAATATATTTTTTAGATGATTGTTCAAGCAAGTCTAAGTATGTCCTCATTGAACTCAAGGGCATTGATGTCATTGATTTCTCTTATTGAAGTATTTAAATAGACATAGTTGTACTATATTTCTATTGTATGGGCCGTGTCCCAAGTACTCTTGTGTCTAAAATTTGATGAAATGAGACTTAGTATTTACTATGAGTCTTATATTAAAGATATCTTAAAGACTATTCAAATGTTTTTGTAAACTTTTAATTCTGCACTGCTTTTCATATATGTATTTGTGATGAATGATGTGAAAGGCCTTGTACAAGACCTCCGAGAGTTCAAGTACGCCGGTTTAAATCCATGATTGGCATTTTCTTCTAGGTTCTGTCTCGCGATGTGACATTTTTTGAGATATTTTAATTTATATTTACGGCTCGAATTTATAGGTGAAATGAAGTTTAAAAGTCTTAAATCAGTCCACAAATGATCCCAAAAGTTCCCAAAAGACACCAACACAATTGGGATCCTTTTCCAACTTCTACTTTTACTTTAAAATGCGCGGCCAAATCTGGGACATGCCTGCGAGTCATGAAGTAATTTCGTGATCTTGGATCTGGAAAAATATTATGGGACAGCGAGGTCCGTGCTGTCCTGACATCACAAGGCGAAAATTTCCCACCAAGTGCTTGTTGCGCGTCGCGGTAACAATTCTAGGCAGCCTTGAATCTTCGGTGGCCCATATTTGTGTCCTCCTCGGCGAACCATAATCTGGTCATCACGGCATCAATCTCAGACTTTTCGACCCTTTACATGTCAGTATATGCATCGGAACCACTGCTTCTCAATTTCACCCTAAAACAATTCCCTGAAACATCACTACAAAATCATACGACACACTAGTTCAATTTTGACTAGTTCCCATACATATTGGACGTTTGACTTGAAACTCTCCAAATCAATACAAAGTGACTTCTAATTCTGAAAGACACTATTTTACATCATTATAACTCATAAAACATGTGCAAAGCTCTAGTTCAACCTAGTTTATTTCGAGGGTGTGGCAATACTTCCCTACTTGGTAACATTCGTTCACGAATGACACTTAAATGCTTTTAAAAACATAAATGACTCAACTAAGAAGAATCTAACACATCTCGTCAAGAATGAGATGTTCATACTCCATGCTTTAAATCACCAGGATCACCAACTTCACATCATTAACAAATTAAACAACGTAAGCATGTTGGAATAAGTTCCACAATTCAAACCACATACTCATTTCATAATTTATGGAGAAAATACCTTATCCAACATTAGTCATGCTTTTAGACATCAATTCTACACATACTGAGACCATCATTCATGAAAAAAAGTCTAATTTCGAAATTCCTTACAGTGAATGCCAAAATCCTAAAAGTGAAGCATGCTGAAAATTCAAGAATTTATCTTCCCAGAAATTCTAACATGAAGGCATGACAACATAAGACACAAGAACATATAAACTCATCTCATAACTCAATGATACATGCAACTCATACTAATGCAAGACTGCAAAAAACAAACCAAACCACTAAGGATCTTTGTCTCATTATTGTGTAAGAATAGAAGGAAAGATAAAGATATAAACTATCTTCCAATTCAATTCAGTCTCCCCCACTAATGGTAAAATCGTCTAAAGAAAATCAAAACAACCATAAAGAACTTAGGAATTTGAAGTCATTCACTTCGGATTAACAATTTCCTTAGCTCCAAGTTAATAAAAAAGGTTCCTCTTAGGAGAATTAGGATCCTGAACACAATGATGATCTTTGTTGACCTCTTTCCCTATTGCCTTGAGGTTATGGCAATCTCTCATCTTATGACCCTTATTACCACATCCATAGAGACTATCCATTCCAACAAGACAGGTACCCAAATTTTGCTTCCCACAACTAGTACACCTAGGTCTCTCATAACCATAACCACCTCCTTGAGAATTTTTGTTTGAAACCCTATCCTTGTTCCCCATGGAAGAGTCTTGATTAATGAACCTCTTCATAGACTTTGGTTTACTTGATTCTTCTATTCTTGGCCTCTTTCCATCTCTAGTTGTATCCCTAATCTTGGACTTGAATTTCTTGAGAATGCAACATGAACCTATAGATATCCATATCATTATGGAGAATAGCTGCAAGACATTTTTCTCAACCATACTAAAAACCCCCTATTAGAAAATTATTCATCCTTGACCTAGAGTTGGATACAAAAGAATACATAGATAATTGGGTGAACTTGAGAGAATACTCCTTAACACTCAGTCATCATTGACTAACATTTATGAGTTCTACTGGATTCCTCTCACTTAAATATATGGGAAAGAACCTATCAAGAAAGGTCGTTTTGAACACTTCCAAATCTACAGGACCTTTTATTTAGGGTCTCTTATCCCTCCATTACACAAACCACCCTTGAGACACATCTTTAAGTCAATGAATACTTATTCGACTTTCTTTCTAGGAGTAACACCTATATAATCCACCACCTTAAAAACCACATTTATGAATACCTGTGGATATTCATCCACTTTAGTGCCATACAAAGTAGGAGGGTTCATCCTCATGAAATCTCGAAATATAGAATTAGTAGTACTTGCATTGCATTGAGGTCCATCTCCTAGGTTAGCTTGAGAAACCACATGATTAGTGAAGAAATGAGGTTGAGTCATCATAAGTTTAGAAAAAGATCTAGGAGAAGACCTTATCTCTACATAAGTCATATCCGCTTCAACATATGGAGGTTGTGGATCTTGGGGCATTAGAGGAATTAGGGGTACTTTAGGTCCTTGAGGTTCTAGAGGGGGAACCTCTTCATTCACATCCTCTTGGTCAACTATAGGAACTTTCTCATTTCGGAGAGTAATTCTCTCATTACCTACTTCTCCCTCCTCTCTTATAGTGGTGTCTTTCTCGTATTCATGTCCTATAGACCTGGAGAAGAGGTTGAGAAAAGAAACTTATAGAACTCAACACTATGGCATGACACTAGAGTAATGAAGAAAGTGAAATTTCTATTGCTCTATAACCTCTCGCCTATGTATGTGTCCAATTCACATCTGTAACGACCTGTTTAGTCGTTTTGAGAAGCAGATTTTATTTCTGAAAAAACAGGCTGAGGCGACGGACCACACGACGGACCGTCATGGGCACGACGGACCGTCGCAGGGTCTCGTTTCAAAACACTTAGGGCCCGTTTGGCCATAAATTTTCCAAATAATATTTGAGAAAAATTTAGCAAATAATGTTTGTCCATACAATTTGTCATTATTTGGCAAATATTTTTGGCAAATATCCCAAATTTCCAAATACTAGTTTTTTCTAGTATTTGGACCAATTATCATTATTTGGGATATTTTAAAAATTAAAATTTTACCCAAATCATTTATCTTTTACAAAAACACCCTCTCTAGTAGTTGCTTGCGTTGTATTACAACATTTTTTACGTGAACACCAAAATAGTGATGAAATATTTAGTGAATATTAAATGATGATATGATTGTTGATGAAAATTATTAAAAATTGGCTTTAGGTAACAAAGTCATGTACTTTATCTACTTCACGATGTATATAATAATTCTTGTTGCACTCACTCCAAATTATCACATTGTTTCATTGTCATGGACATTATTTGTTTTTGTTGTAACTAACATTCAATTGACTTGTAATACGAACTTTTAGTTAGTTTTGATAGTTTTTAAAACTTGTGTGTATAAATCATATTTTTCTAAAAAGGTGAAATATATTTCCCAAATTTTATGGCCAAACACATGGTGAAATTTCAGCCAAATTTTCACTCAAATAATATTTGCCAAGAATATTTGGAAATCTATGGCCAAACGCTAGCTTAGAAAATCTGAAAATGGGTACTGAAAATTGACTCTCTGAACTTCGTAACGAAATGGCAGGACGGACCGTCACAGATTCTTCAAAGAAATTGAGTCTCTGAACTCTGTGACGGAGCAGCAGGACGGACCGTCGCAGGTGCGACGGGCCGTCACAGGCTGCATAAATCCCAGTCTGAGTCGAAATTCCTCAATTGTTTTAAGGGGCGTTTTTGACTATCCTTGCTTAAATTATAAAGTTAGTGGGTTAATGTTAATAAGTCTAATTACTTGGGGGTTAAAAGAGGTAACCTTAAATTAAGTAGTGGGTTATTATTGCCATCTTTCATTCTTAATTATATACTAATTAGGGCAAAAGAAAGAGGTTTTGAATAAAGAAAATAGAAAGAACAAAGAGAAGAAAAGAGAAACGATAGAGAGAGGATCGAACGAGAGGAAAAACACAAAGCTTGGGAAATCACTTGCTTGATCACTAATCTTCGGTCGAGGTAGGTTATGGTTTCTCTTACGATATTCGTAGTAAACTCTTAATATCGAATGATATGTATTGATAATATTGTAAACCCTGCTATGTGCTTAATTCTATGATTGCATGAATGTAATTATATAATTGTGATTATATAAGCATGATGAAGTTATTGAATCCCAAATCTTGCAAAACCCTAATCTCTTTGTTAATGATGAGGCCTTGATATAAAAGAAGGCATGATGAACTAAAATAATGAGATTGATGATGCATTGGTAATAAAGAAGGCTTGATGAATTGACAGAAGGAGATTTAGGGGACCGGGTGTCACGAACCGATACGTAGATTTAGGGGATCGGGTGTCACGAACCGACACGTACATTTAAAGGATCGGGTGACACGAACCGACACGTAGATTTAGGGGATCGAGTGTCACGAACCGACACGTAGATTAGGGGATCGGGTGTCACGAACCGACACATAGATTTAGGGGATCGGAGTGTCACGTTTTGACACATAGAAGTAGGGGATCGGAGTGTCACGTACCGACACAAGAGGATTAATAAAGATGAGGGAGCGGAGTGTCACGTACTGACACAAGAGAAATAAAGATAATGAATCTTGAGAGATGTTAATATACTCAATCTAATGAACGTAATTTTCAAATAAGTATGGTATTGAGCCTTGAGTCCTCATGTGTGAACTTGACGGTAATTGTTAAGGATATAGTACTTGATGTTGCTACATGTTTAGTATTATAGTTGATTTATGATATTACTTGGTATATATTGTTTTCTATTTTGAGTTGGCCGATGATATCTACTCAGTACCCGTGTTTTGTACTGACCCATACTTTTATGTTTTCTTCTTGTTTACTTGTGGAGTGCAGCAAACGTGCCGTCATCTTCGACTCAACAGTAACTTTAGCCAAGTTTTCATTACTCCGGATATCAGGGGATCTGGTGTCACGAACCGACACGTAGATTTAGGGGATCGGGTGTCACCAACCGACACGTAGATTTAGGGGATAGGGTATCACGAACCGACACGTAGATTTAGGGGATCGGGTGTCACCAACCGACACTTAGATTTAGTGGATTGGGTGTCACGAACTGACACGTAGATTTAGAGGATCGGGTGTCACGAACCGACACGTAGATTAGGGGATCGGGTGTCACGAACAGACACGTAGATTTAGGGGATCGGGTGTCACGAACCGACATGTAGATTTAGTGGATCGGAGTGTCACGTTCCGACACATAGTAGTAGGGGATCGGAGTGTCACGTACCGACACAAGAGGATTAATGAACATGAGGGAGCGGAGTGTCACGTACCGCACAAGAGAAATAAAGATAATGAATCTTGAAAGATTTTAATATACTCAATCTAACTAACATAATTCCCAAATGAGTATGGTATTGAGGCTTGAGTCCTGATGTGTGAACTTGACGGTAATTGTTAATGATATAGTACTTGCTGTTGCTACATGTTTAGTATTATAGTTGATTTATGATATTACTTGGTATATATTGTTTTCTATTTTGAGTTGGCCGATGATATCTACTCAGTACCCGTGTTTTGTACTGACCCCTACTTTTATGTTTTCTTCTTGTTTACTTGTGGAGTGCAGCAAACGTGCCGTCATCTTCGACTCAACAGTAACTTTAGCCAAGTCTTCATTACTCCGGATATCAGGGGATCTGGTGTCACGAACCGACACGTAGATTTAGGGGATCGGGTGTCACCAACCGACACGTAGATTTAGGTGATCGAGTATCACGAACCGACACGTAGATTTAGGGGATCGGGTGTCACCAACCGACACGTAGATTTAGTGGATCGGTTGTCACGAACCGACACGTAGATTTAGGGGATCGGGTGTCACGAATCGACATGTAGATTAGGGGATCGGGTGTCACGAACAGACACGTAGATTTAGGGGATCGGGTGTCACGAACCGACATGTAGATTTAGTGGATCGGAGTGTCACGTTCCGACACATAGTAGTAGGGGATCGGAGTGTCACGTACCGACACAAGAGGATTAATGAAGATGAGGGAGCGGAGTGTCACGTACCGCACAAGAGAAATAAAGATAATGAATCTTGAAAGATTTTAATATACTCAATCTAACTAACATAATTCCCAAATGAGTATGGTATTGAGGCTTGAGTCCTGATGTGTGAACTTGACGGTAATTGTTAATGATATAGTACTTGCTGTTGCTACATGTTTAGTATTATAGTTGATTTATGATATTACCTGGTATATATTGTTTTCTATTTTGAGTTGGCCGATGATATCTACTCAGTACCCGTGTTTTGTACTGACCCCTACTTTTATGTTTTCTTCTTGTTTACTTGTGGAGTGCAGCAAACGTGTCGTCATCTTCGACTCAACAGTAACTTTAGCCAAGTCTTCATTACTCCGGAATACAGGGTGAGCTAATGCTTCTAGCTTTGAGTGGATCTTCCTCTTCATGTCTTGATGCCCTGAAGTTCCGGCATGGACTAGCTTTTATGTATTTTTAGCTTCTTAGAAACTCTTAGATTTAGCAATTCGAAGTAGATGTTCTTGTGATGATGACTTCCAGATTTTAGGAAATATTAGTTATTGAATTGGTTTTTATTAATGAGTTTAAGTCTTCCGCATTACTTTATGTTGATATTACATTGAAATGTTAAGGTTTAGATTGGTTGGTTCGCTCACATAAGAGGGTAAGTGTGGGTGCCAGTCGCGGCTCGGTTTTGGGTCGTGACAAACTTGGTATCAGAGCATTAGGTTCGTTGGTCTCATCATGCAAGAACGAGCCTAGTCCAGTCATAAGTAACGGTAGGGGGACGCCTTTACTTTTCTTGGAGAGGTTATAAGACTTCAGGAAAATTCCATTCTTCTTTCTTTCTTTCGTGCTATTACTTGGGTCCAATTGGTATCTAGGTGATACAAATTGGTATCTGACCATCTTCACTCTCTTTCACATATGGTTAGAACTAGAGCAACAATCGCGCCAACACCAGCACGGGTGGAACAGGGTGCGTCTAAGCCAGCCACTGGGGCTGTAGCTAGAAGAAGAGTAGCGGCAAGAGGCCGTGGAAGAGGTCGTGGGAGGACGTCCTCTAGAGGAAGAGGACGAGCACCTAGACCATCTTATTCTAGGGCAGTGACTCCTCCACCGACTGAAGAAGTTGTAAGAGAGGGTGAGGAAGGGGAAACTGAACAAGTGCAAAATAAGGAATTGCCACCCCAACCTACCCAAGAAATGATCAATCAGGTTCTCGCTTATCTTAGTGGGTTGTCTGATCAGTGTCAGGCACCTCCAGTGTTTTCTGCACCAACACCTCCGGTTTCAGAGGTACAACATGCAACCACTATTGCTCCTCGTATGGATGCCTCATTGGACATAGGCACGTTTCCACCTCTGACTACTGGTCCTATAATGACAAATGATCAGCATGAACTTTTCAGTAAGTTCTTGAAATTGAAACCTCCAGTCTTCAAGGGTGCTGAATCTGAGAATGCTTACGATTTTCTGGTTGACTGTCATGAGCTACTACACAAGATGGGTATAGTAGAACGGTTTGGTGTTGAGTTTGTGAGTTATCAGTTTCAAGGGAACGCCAAAATGTGGTGGCGGTCACATGTTGAGTGTCAACCAACAGAGGCACCACCTATGACTTGGGCCTCATTCTCTAGCTTGTTTATGGAGAAGTACATCCCCGGACTTTGAGGGATAGGAAAAGGGATGAGTTCTTGAGCCTAGATCAAGGTAGGATGTCGGTCAATGCATATGAGGCTAAGTTTCGTGAATTATCCAGATATGCCATTCAACTTTGTTTCAGTCCACAAGAGCGAATTCGTCATTTTGTGAAGGGGTTGAGGTCAGAATTGCGGATTTCAGCCTTACAGGTAGCGGCTACGGCAAAATTCTTCCAAGAAGTGGTAGATCTTGTGGTAGAGGTGGAAGGAGTGAAGCCAGATGAATTCAACATGGCATCGACATCAAAGAGCTTTCGAAAGGGAGGTGAGTTTAATGGTTCTTATTCTAGAGGACAGGGTTCAAGAGGTTACTCAGTTCGACCCATTCAGTCTACACTACAGACTGTAGTTGAGGGTCCACCTCAGACCGGTCACTACTTCTATGAGAGACCTATGCTTGACTCTAGAGAGTGTTATGGATGTGGGGAGACTGGACATATTAGGAGGAATTGTCCCAAACAGAGTTATAGACCCCCAATAGCTAGAGGTAGAGGTGGTCATGGTAGAGGCCGTTATTCTGGAGGACGGGGTGGTCGAGGTAATGGTGGTCACCAAAACGGCCGGGGTGATGGGCAAACTAGAGACACTACATTACAACATGGTAGGGGCAACGGACAAACAAACGAAAGGACCCATTGTTATGTTTTCCCTGGGAGAACGGAGGCGGAGACATCTAATGCTGTCATCACAGGTAATCTTCTGGTTTGTGATTGCATGGCTTCTTTATTGTTTGATTCTGGATCCACATTTTCTTATGTATCTTCCTCATTTTCTAATGGTCTAAATTTACATTGTGAATTGCTTGATACGCCTATTCGTGTTTCTACTTTGGTGGGTGAGTCTGTGGTAGTTGAAAAGGTATATAGGTCTTGTTTGGTAAACTTTGTGGGGAGCAACACTTATGTAGATTTGGTTATCTTAGAAATGGTTGATTTTGATGTAATTCTGGGTATGACTTTGCTTTCTCCGCAATTTTCGATCTTGGATTGTAATGATAAAACGGTGACGTTAGCCAAGCCTGGGACAAATCCGTTTGTGTGGGAGGGTGACTACACATCCAATCCGGTGCGTATCATCTCCTTTCTTCGTGCTATGAAAATGGTTAGTAAAGGGTGTTTAGCTTTTTCGGCACATTTCAAGGATGACACTACCCAAGTACCTTCGATTAAGTCGGTTTCGATGGTTCGTGAGTTTCTGGATGTGTTCCCTGTAGATCTTCCTGGTATGCCACCAGATAGGGATATTGAATTCTGTATTGATCTTGAACCGGGTACTCGCCCCATTTCTATACCCCCTTAAAGAATGGCTCCCACGGAGTTAAGAGAGTTAAAAGCACAACTTCAAGAGTTGTTGAGCAAAGGCTTCATTAGACCAAGTGCATCTCCTTGGGGTGCTCCGGTTTTGTTTGTAAAGAAGCAGGATGGGAGTTTTCGGATGTGCATAGACTACCGGCAGTTGAACAAGGTAACCATAAAGAACAAGTATCCTCTTCCTCGCATTGATGACTTGTTCGATCAGTTACAAGGTGCTTGTGTGATTGACTTGAGATCCGGTTATCATCAATTGAAAATACGGGCAACGGATGTGCCAAAGACTGCTTTTAGAACCAGGTATGGGCATTACGAATTTGTAGTGATGTGTTTTGGTCTGACGAATGCCCCTGCTGCGTTCATGAGTTTAATGAACGGGATTTTTAAGCCATATTTGGTTCTCTTTGTGATCATATTTATTGATGATATACTGATATACTCTAAAAGTAAGGAGGAACATGACGAGCATTTGATAATGGTATTGGAAATGTTGAGGGAGAAAAAGCTTTATGCCAAGTTCTCTAAGTGTGAGATTTTGTTAGATGCAGTGTCCTTCTTGGGGCACGTGATTTCTAAGGATGGAGTGATGGTGGATCCTTCTAAGATTGAGACAGTGAAGAATTGGGTAAGACCTACTAATGTGTCAGAAATAAGGAGCTTTGTTGGGTTAGCTAGCTACTACCGCCGATTTGTCAAGGGATTCTCTTCTATTGCTTCCCAACTGACGAACTTGACTAAGCAAAATGTTCCATATGTATGGTCGGATGAGTGTGAGGAAAGCTTTCAGAAGCTCAAGACTCTTTTGACCACTGCACCAATTCTCACCTTGTCAGTGGAAGGTAAGAATTTCATTGTCTATTGTGATGCATCCTATTGGGGTTTGGGTGTAGTGCTAATCCAAGAGAAGAATATGATTGCTTATGCTTCAAGACAATTAAAAGTGCATGAATGTAACTATCGAACTCATGATTTGGAATTGGCCGCGGTAGTGTTTGCATTAAAGAAATGGAGACACTATTTATATGGGGTTAAGTGTGAGGTCTATACGGATCATCGTAGCCTACAGTATCTCTTTACTCAGAAAGATTTGAACTTGAGACAGAGGAGATGGATGGAACTACTGAAGGACTACGACATCACTATTTTGTATCATCTGGGGAAGGCGAATGTTGTAGCAGATGCTTCAAGTAGAAAGGTGGGAAGCATGGGAAGTCTAGCTTAATTTCAAGCTTCTAGACGCCCATTGGCTAGAGAAGTTCAGATTCTGGCTAACGACCTTATGAAATTAGAAGTAAATGAGAAGGGAGGATTTTTAGCTTGTGTGGAGGCAAGATCTTCCTTCCTCGACAAGATTAACGGAAAGCAGTTTAATGATGAAAAACTGATCCGGATCGGAGATAAAGTGTTGCAAGGAGAGGCTAAAGAAGCGACAATCGATGAGGAAGGTGTTTTGAGGATTAAGGGAAGGGTATGTGTACCCCGCGTTGATGATTTGATCAACACTATTCTGATAGAGGCTCATAGTTCAAGGTATTCGATACATCCGGGTGCAACCAAGATATATCGTGACCTAAAGCAACACTTTTGGTGGAGTAGAATGAAGCGTGATATTGTGGATTTTATTGCCAAATGTCCAAACTGTCAACAAGTAAAGTATGAACACCAAAGGCCCGGAGGAACACTTCAGAGAATGCCCATTCCGGAATGGAAATGGGAAAGAATCGCAATGGACTTCGTGGTTGGTCTTCCAAAGACAATGGGTAAGTACGACTCTATTTGGGTGATTGTTGATAGATTAGCTAAGTCTGCTCATTTTATTCCGGTTAAGGTGACTTATAATGCCGAGAAGTTAGCCAAGATCTATATATCAGAAATCGTTTGATTGCATGGGGTTCCACTATCCATCATATCAGATAGAGGTACGCAGTTTACTTCTAAGTTTTGGAAAACATTACATGCGGAATTGGGTACTAGGTTGGACCTTAGTACTGCGTTCCATCCTCAGACCGATGGTCAGTCTGAGCGAACTATTCAAGTATTGGAGGATATGCTTCGTGCGTGTGATATAGAATTTGGTGGCCATTGGGATAACTTCTTACCCTTAGCGGTATTTTCATACAATAATAGCTATCACTCAAGCATTGATATGTCTCCATTTGAAGCATTGTATTGTAGGAGATGTAGGTCCCCCATTGGTTGGTGATGCA
The DNA here is from genome assembly GCF_036512215.1 of Solanum lycopersicum. Classification (NCBI taxonomy): domain Eukaryota; kingdom Viridiplantae; phylum Streptophyta; class Magnoliopsida; order Solanales; family Solanaceae; genus Solanum; species Solanum lycopersicum. The sequence goes on from NC_090806.1 coordinate 25,090,153, forward strand.
GTCGAGGGTAGACCTTGGGGTACTGATCTTTTGAGGGATTCGATAGAGAAAGTGAAATCTATTCAAGAAAAACTTCTAGCGGCGTAAAGTAGGCAAAAAGAATATGCAAATCAAAAGGTTAGGGACTTAGAGTTCATGGAGGGTGAACAAGTCTTGTTGAATGTTTCGCCAATGAAAGGGATGATGCGGTTTGGTAAGCGAGGTAAACTTAGCCCAAGGTATATTGGTCAATTTGAAGTACTTAAGCGAGTAGGGGAGGTTGCTTATTAGTTAGCCTTGCCTCCAGGGCTTTCCGGAGTGCATCCGGTATTCCATATGTCGATGTTGAAAAGATACCATGGGGATGGAAACTACATTATCTGTTGGGATTCAGCTTTGCTTGATGAGAATTTGTCTTATGAGGAGGAACCTGTTGCCATTCTAGATAAAGAAATTCGCAAGTTAAGATCAAGGGAGATTGCATCCATCAAAGTTCAATGGAAGAATCGACCCATTGAAAAAGCCACTTGGGAGAAGGAGGCAGATATGCGAGAAAGATACCCACATCTGTTTACAGATTCAGGTACTTCTTTTCGCCCTTTTTTCCTTCTTGTGATCATTCGGGGACGAACGATGGGTGAATTGGTATCTATTGTAACAACCTGTTTTGTCGTTCTGAGCAGCAGATTTTATTTCTTGAAAAACAGGATGAGGCGACGGACCCCACGACGGACCGTCGCTGGGTCTCGTTTCAAAACACTTAGAAAATCTGAAATTGGGTACTGAAAATCGACTCTCTGAACTTCGTAACGAAATGGCAGGACGGACCGTCATATGTGTGACGGACCGTCACAGACTCTTCAAAGAAATTGAGTCTCTGAACTTTGTGACAGAGTAGCTGGACGGACCGTCGCAGGAGCGACGGGCCGTCACAGGCTGCGTAAATCCCAGTCTGAGTCGGAATACCTCAATTGTTTTAAGGGACATTTTTGACTATTCCTGCTTTAATTGTAATGTTAGTGGGTTAATGTTAATAAGTCTAATTACCTGGGGGCTAAAAGAGGTAAACTTAAGTTAATTAGTGGGTTATTATTGACATCTTTCATTCTTAAATATATACTAATTAGGGCAAAAGAAAGAGGGTTTGAATAAAGAAAATAGAAATAACAAAGAGAAGAAAAGATAAACAATAGAGAAAGGATTGAACGAGAGGAAAAACACAAAGCTTGGGAAATCACTTGCTTGATCACTAATCTTCGCTGGAGGTAGGTTATGGTTTCTCTTACGATATTCGTAGTAAACTCTTAATAGCGAATTATATGTATTGATAATATTGTAAACCCTGCTATGTGCGTAATTGTATGCTTGCATGAATGTAATTATATAATTGTGATTATATAAGAATGATGAAGTTATTGAATCCCAAATCTTGCAAAACCCTAATCTCTTTGATAATGATGAGGCTTTGGTATAAAAAACGGCGTGATGAACTAAAATAATGAGATTGGTGATGCCTTGGTAAGAAAGAAGGCTTGATGAATTGATAGAAGGAGATTTAGGGGATCTGGTGTCACGAACCGACACGTAGATTTAGGGGATCGGGTGTCACCAACCGACACGTAGATTTAGGGGATCGGGTATCACGAACCGACACGTAGATTTAGGGGATCAGGTGTCACCAACCGACACGTAGATTTAGTGGATCGGGTGTCACGAACCGACAGGTAGATTTAGGGGATCGGGTGTCACGAACCGACACGTAGATTACGGGATCGGGTGTCATGAACAGACACGTAGATTTAGGGGATCGGGTGTCACGAACCGACATGTAGATTTAGTTGATCGGAGTGTCACTTTCCGACACATAGTAGTAGGGGATCGGAGTGTCACGTACCGACACAAGAGGATTAATGAAGATGAGGGAGCGGAGTGTCATGTACCGCACAAGAGAAATAAAGATAATGAATCTTGAAAGATTTTAATATACTCAATCTAACTAACATAATTCCCAAATGAGTATGGTATTGAGGCTTGAGTCCTCATGTGTGAACTTGACGGTAATTGTTAATGATATAGTACTTGCTGTTGCTACATGTTGAGTATTATAGTTGATTTATGATATTACTTGGTATATATTGTTTTCTATTTTGAGTTGGCCGATGATATCTACTCAGTACCCGTGTTTTGTACTGACCCCTACTTTTATGTTTTCTTCTTGTTTACTTGTGGAGTGCAGCAAACGTGCCGTCATCTTCGACTCAACAATAACTCTAGCAAATTCTTCATTACTCCGGATATCAGGGTGAGCTAATGCTTCTAGCTTGGACTGGATCTTCCTCTTCATGTCTTTATGCCCTGAAGTTCCGGCATGGACTAACTTTTATGTATTTTTAGCTTCTTAGAAACTCTTAGATTTAGCAATTCGAAGTAGATGTTCTTGTGATAATGACTTCCAGATTTTGGGAAATAATAGTTATTGAATTTGTTTTTATTAATGAGTTTAAGTCTTCCGCATTACTTTATGTTGATATTACATTGAAATGTTAAGGTTTAGATTGGTTGGTTCGCTCACATAGGAGGGTATGTGTGGGTGCCAGTCGCGGCTCGGTTTTGGGTCGTGACAACATCGATGAGCAAAACTCGACTAGACATGGCTCGTGAGACTACGGAACCTAAACTATTTGTCAAAACCTTATGATCTGATAACAAGTCTGCTACAATCTGAAAGTACACCCTAGAAGTTAGGGCAACCCTTAGGTCCGAAAAAGGTATACTTTACCTTTCAAAGGTGTTGTTCTACAATCTTAGGTATAATTCGTTACATAAAATATGAAAACTAGTACGGAATAATACTTTTAAAGATAATAAAAAAAAAGAAAAATATCATTTTTAATACTAAAGGATAGTCTCATCGTGAAAAGACAACTTAAAGACAGGACATAAAAATCTCAGGGAAATGACCCTTTACATTGAAAGAAAATACAAAATAAAGTCTTAAGGAAAACTAATGAAATAAAGAATATGCCCTTGAATATATGAGGAAAAAGGTAGTGATGAGAGAGTCGATTCCCAAGTTTGACTTCAAAATATTCATTTGTTTACAACCTATACATAAAGAGTATAGATAAGTATAGTGGTAGTAAAAATAATTTCCTATGTATGGCTTATGCAAAATCATGCAAGAAGGGTCATGTTAGTTGAAACATAGAAGTCATTCTAATTTTATAAAAACCATCATGAATTAAGTTACAAAACGTTATATCGTAGGAATTATTTAGCACAAAACGTAAAACTTCAAAAAAAAATTAAAATTACGAGCATACTTAGAGTAATTCCAAAAATCACACATAAACTATCAAGATGAATAAGAATACTTCTTTTTACTTATACATGTTACCACTCAATATCAAGATGCTATAGAAACATACATATACTTATGAACTTCACATAAGAACCATCCTCTAAGAAAAATCCCAAATCCCACATAGTGCAATGTGAAAATAGCATCCCATACTACTTCTTCAACCAAGTGTTCCTTAGTAATTACCTTAGACTAGGAACATAACATTCATTACATAAATAGTTTTCATCATGCAAAACATCATATCAACATTCTTCCGTAACTTTAGACATAAAGTCGTATTTCTTTCATTTACATTATACAATAACCCATTCATACATTTTATATAAGAGCACAAAGACTCCCTCCAAATTTCAATTTTTTCGATGGATAGGTAGCGTCTCATTGTACCACCTACCCTAAGTAGTACACTCTTAAGAAGATTTAATACATTAACATACAGTTGTGGCGGATAGATTTAACTAACATAGACAATAAGGGTTTGACGTGGAATCCAGTGGTACCCTTACTGGATGAGGGATCCCTAATTTCCTAAGGTAGGGTCATATTATTTATCATCTATATGGATTCTCCAATAGTTACACCTATGTGGGTGCATAGTTAAATGATAAGGAAATTGATATTAAGTAACTCATTCTCTATTAACGAGGAGCACCCATCTCAAGGGGTAAACTGGATACAACACTCTACTCACGAAGTGTACCCACCCCTTCTTCAATTTCTCTTGGAGATAAGCATAACTCCCCCACAGAGTCTTAAACATTCATTTACTGTAGGTTAAGATATAACTATTCAACACCCCTTCTAAACTCACCAAGGGTTTCCAACCTATCTTGGGAAAGATCATATGGAACAATGAGGTTGCTACTAAAAATTTCATCATAACTCACGAAGAGTGTCTACCCTACAATCCCCCATTTTGATTCATTGACTTAATTCATGCATTCAAGAGAGTGTGTGAGTACATGTGAGCACAACTTTCACATAATGACCATTATTCATAACATTGATTTCTTGACATACTCATACCCACATCTATAAAAACTTACACATTATCATAATTCACATATCAACTATTTACTTCATTTAGACATAAACCCTTCAAGATAGTCATTCAAACCTTCTAACACATATCATACATATACATATCAAATCATCACTTCACTTCATTTATCATGCCTTCAAGGCCATTTTCACAATACATATATAACTTAATATACTTCAAGTAAGGTAAACACTAGCACCTATGGTAGACCACGCCACTCAAGATTTACTTCGACATACCGTAACGAAGATAGAACAACTTACCCTTCATCCAAGCCTTTACAACATATTAACAATTTATCCAATAAACCATCATAAAATAGCCCTTAGGGCAGTAGCTAAAACAGAATAAAACCACCAAGAAAAAATAACTTTAACATAGTCCAATCATGCTCATTATACCCATTTCATAATCAAAAAGTTGATAAAATAATAGACATGATTCCATTAGTATTTTGACATTAAAATCATAATTTGAATATAGGAACAGTTCATTTTAAATTATTTTAACACTTCATGCAAAGACCCATAATTACATTCAAGTAATAAAGAAGTTTGAAGTTTCAAATCCTTTTCTAATTCTCTTTGAAATGTCTCCTTGAATGAAACCTAGGAATTTGGTGAATAAAACGTTAAGAACTTGGTCCTCTTCTTTAGAGCTTTAAGCATCTTGAAAATAGAGGTTTTTGGAGAAATTTGATTTTATCTTTAGGGATTGAATTGTAGGGTGATATGAGGTTAAAAATGACCTAAATAAGTCCACAAATTATCGCCAAAGTTTCCAAAAGACCCCTACACTATTTGGACCCATTTAAAACTCCTAATTCGATGTAAAAATGATGTGGCCAAATCAAGGACATTGATGCGCAACGCGAGGTCATTTTTTGTTCATTGTTCTGGAAAATATTTTAGCACAGCAAGTTCCGTGTTGGTCCCGCTTCGCATGGAAAAAATAGCCCACCCTTACAAGGATGAGTGTCCCGCAGTAGCTCTAAATTTAGGCTGCCTGGAAACTTCAATGGCCCATGTTTCGGTCATCTTCGGGAACCTTAAACTGGTCCTCAGGGCTTCATTCTAGGCATTGGAGCCATCGATACTCAATTTCACCCTCAAACCATCCCCCTAAACTTCACTAAAAAACACTACGACAGGCTAATTAAACATCGACTAGTTCCCTACGTCTTGGATGTTTGACTTCCAAACACTCCCAAACATTACAAAATGACTTCTAATGCTAGAATACTCTATTTAACTCATTATTAACTCATAAACAAGATGCAAAGCTCTAGTCTAGCCTATTTCATTTTGAGGGTTTAACAAATACCAAAGAGTCTAAATCAAGATCAAGAGTTGGAAATTCTTCTCATGCACCTTATGTAAGATAGAGGCATAGTATACTACTTTTCTACTTTGCATAATCAAATACCACAAGCCAACTCGGGATGTATCACAATACACAATGAAGCCCTTCGTTCCCTCTAGTAATGTAACATCCGGAAACCACACCCTAGAAGTTAGGGTCAATCTTGGATTGCAACCAGCATACTTGACCTATCTAAGGTCTTGTACAAGCCCTTATATATCATTCATCGCACATACACAATGAAAAGTAGTGTGGAATTAAAGCTTTTCACAAAATATTTCATAATCATAAACAACACTTTCATATAAAATAATAGGAAATACTAGATCTCAATATTATAAAACATAAGACACGAGAATACTTTTGTGATACGGCCCATAACATACTGATATAAAAATACTAAGTCTATTACAATACTTCAATAAGAAACATAAAAGACATCAATATATGCACTCGAGTCAATTGAGGACATAATTCAACCTTACTTGATTATGCTACGATCCAAGTCTTGTTTCCCAAATGCTCCTGACCTACATCTAACTATAGAGATACATATAAGCATGGATTAGTACAACCACATGTACTAAGTATGACATTATCAGGAAAATAGACATTTATTAAAAATATGCATCTTTTAATTTAAAAATCATATTATAATCGTAACAACAAACTTTATCAACTTAGACACACATAAAATAACATTTAAGCAATTATTCACATTTTTGGAGCAACCTTACAGTGAACTTAATTTTATATATAGTTAAGTTATTCATTGTTTTAGAAAAACCACTTCACTTTATCTTAAGCACCTTTTAGCATGTAATTATCCTACAAAAAGCTATTCTAAACTCACTCTAACAACAAAAAGAGAGACCACCCATACCACCTCCTTAACAATGCCTAAATGACCCTCAAGATTACTTGTAATAAGACACATACATACTTACAAGACATCAAACATATGAATATGAGATTCACTCTACCAAAGGTGATTCTAAGTCTCACTTGAGTTAGTTGTGAAGCGACCACCAATACAATCCTTTGCACACACCCTTAAGAATTCCTATAAACTACCCATGATAGATTCATTTTAACTTAAAACATCAAAACATAGGTAAAATGAACTTCTCCTTCCAAAGACTATCAAAAAACTTACTTAAGTGAATCAAAAGATAAAATCCATAATTGACATCTTCAAGACTACCTAAATAATCCTTAATAATACATAAGTTTAGATCATGTATATATATTCAACCATTTTCCCTAACTTGAGTAATTCTTAAGACTCATCTAAGTAAGATACGAAGTGACCATTCATATGCCTCCTTCACACCTTAAGTAGACAACCTTAACTACACTAGATTAGTACTTATTCATTTATCATACTTTCTTAAATTATGTCATTATATTCATTAGTTCATTTAAGATTCATTCATCATATAAGGACATTCATATTATGGTCATGCACAAGACAAAGGAACTCCAACTTACACCTTCAACGCCTATTGTGCAATATCTAGATAGTGTCTCATACTACCACCTACACTTTATAGAACTTCTCTAATGCAAGTCTGCATAAGATATTGTTAGAGAAGGAAGTAACAAACATAGACCATGATAGCGAATCACGGACTCTAAATTTTGTAACCTAATCCGATGAGGGCGTTATACTTGCCTATGGTTGAACATGGACACATCCCATGTAGGAACATGGAAAAGTAACAACAAGGGTGTGCTTCGTAATCTAGTCTCATTCTTTAACTAGAACTACTTCCATTATCGTACTCACTCGGTGCTAGCCTTTGTTCTCACAGAGTAATTTATACTTAAGGTTCATATAAAGGGGTTCCATATCAAGTTCATAACCCAATCACATTTACCCTACCGAGGAAAGGTCTACTAGAGCTACCTCAGAATGGCGATAGAAGATCATCATGATTTTCCTAAAATTTGATATGATGTTGTTCAATCAACCTTAAGTCTATCATTCCTGTACGTTGAAGGATACAATTATGACTTTCGACTTAAGCATTCATAAGCATACCACTCGGTTCATGGTTTCACATAAATGACCATTTTAACATCATTTATGGTCTCATGGCATTGATACTTAAAAGACTATGAATCATTGACATCCTAAGTCAAGACATCCCATATTTACATTCATACATGCATCAAGTAAGGGACACAAGTAAACCAAGACAAGACACCACATACTTCACTTTAACATATATTACATGTCATTGTAGAAACACATAGACATAACCATATCCTCTTTAAGTAATCCTATATACTATCATATAATCATCAATATGACCACTATAGAATCATAGAGTAAATTAGAAAAAACCAAGCACTGCCCCAAGACTATACACATAAATCCATATTTATAATTTAATATGAGCACCTAAATAACATCAATAGAAGAACACATATACTTTCACACTACTTATCCAGTAGATAGATATTATCATTCTTCACATAATAAACTACACAAATAACCACATTACTTCATGTAGCTGCTGATAAGGCCATGGTCATCATATTACATAAACTAACGCCGACAAGGCCACATCAATTGCATGTAAAGCAAATACCACCAAAACCATAAGTGGACCATATCAATAAAAAATAATCAAACTCAAACTAAAATAAATCAAAAGAAATAGTGCATCGTATAACACTACATCCTAAATACCTCAATCAAATTCCAAATCATCCAATTCGTTATCATAAGTCTCTCACACATGGCCATAAAAAATAATCCTATGCAAATATAACAATACTCAATTAAAATAGGCCAATTCACTAAATATTCATCAATATAATACAACGTAGATATCAATTTACTACAGTTACTAATTCAAATCAATAACCCATAAAAAAAACTACACTAGAATTCAACAAAATTAAAATCAACATTACTTAACCCATAACTTAGTCAAAAACTAGGGTTCATCGAATTCATGGGTTTAATAGGTTAATTGAGTTAAATACTCTAATTAAGAACAACTCAATCAATAATCAATGCCAAAAACTATTAATGCTAGAACTCATGCATAGATAATAAAATTAAACCTCATCTTTGAAAGCATTAGAAAACATTATTGAAAGTTAGGATCCCTGATAAAGACAGTTTCAAATATCAAACACCATACCTTAATTAATCTAATACTAAAATTTTATGAAGAATATCCACTTAATTTTCCAATCCAAGACCTTCCTTGAGTTTTGGCTCAAATAGAGTTCTAGGGAATTTCTAAGGGAATTTGGTTTTTTAATTTATAAGAATGAAATTATCTAAGTGTTTTAATCCTATAAACATATTTAAAATACCTAAACGACCCTTAATGAAACTCAAATATTATTATTTGCACATGGGGTGAATTTACAAATTAACCCCTCAACATAACAGTGACATGCACGCACTAACAGAACCATCGACGGTTGGCCATCGACGGCCCGTCCCTTGACCAATGGACCATCCTTATGGTCTGTGGTCTAGTACAGAGGCTTGTCTGTCACAATATTGGCTCTAACTTTTGGTCCTTCCTCAAGTATCCTTGCATAGTCCTTTGGTACGTTTTTCCAAAGGTTTCAAGACCTTACATGCTATTTTATTAGTTTAGGACCCCTCACATGAATTTTACCAAGGACGAACACAGAAAACACTTTGAAACATTCCTAAACAGACAACGTCATTTTAAGGCAAACCCTTTTATCGTAATGGACGTTCTTTGACATTTCACGTCCAAACTTCACGAAACTTGACACAATTCATACATACAAAGTAGTAACTCATTTAAGGAACTTATAACCTCATTAAACACACATAAACAAATAAAACACAAATGAGGCACATAGGTGACTTAGTCAGCGAACGTCTTATTAATGCCTTAACGTTTGACTCAAATGCACCTTAACTCTTAGAAACCTCCATAATACCAAATTGTAAAACTATTTACGACCTTATACCATCATAACCACCATGGTGGTCTGTAGTTCACCTTAGTAATTTTCAAAATCTTATAGGTAAAGTCAACACCAAAGCAGAAGTAAGCCTATCTTTCAAGATTTGAAAACTCTTTTCACATGCCTACGACAACTCAAACCTAATATTATTTTGGATAAACATAGTCAAGCAAGATGAAATAGAGAAAAAACCATCCACAAACCTCCTATATTAACTCGCTAGAGCCAACAAACTCCTATGGTTTGTTGGAGTCTATGGCCTAGTACAATATTTCACCGCCTCGGCTTTCCATTGATCAACCTCAATTCCCTCACTAGAGATTATATGACCAATAAATGCCACCTACCTTAGCAAAAATTCAGATTTGTTATACTTGGAAAATAGTTTGTTTTCATAAAGCACTTCTAACACCATTCTCAAAATGGTCCATGTGTTTGCCCTTTTTTTTCAAATGTACCAAGATGTACTCAATAAAAACAACTACAACGAATCTAGGTTAATCTGAAACACTCTATTTGTGAAATCAAAAAATGCCTCCAGGGCATTAGTAAGATCGAAGGACATTGCTAGGAACTCATACTGACCATATCTGGTTCGAAATGCCATTTCAGTATATATCCTCCACTCTCAAAATTAGTTGGTGATACCTCGTTCTAAGGTCAATCTAACAAAATAACCTTTCCCCTTGGAGTTGATCAAACACGTCGTCAATCCGAGGGAGAGGATACTTCTTCGTAAGAAATACATTATTTAAATGACGATAATCGATGCATATTCAAAGGGACCCATCTTTGTTCTTCACAAACAAAGTCAAATCACCCTATGGAGAAATATTTGACCTAATGAAGCCTTTATATAGTAATTCCTTCAGTTGAGCGTTCATCTCTTACAATTCGTCTATAGCCATATGATAAGAGGAAATTTATATTAGGATCGTATCCCTCAGCAAGTCTACGCAAAAATCTATTTCCCATTTTGGAGGCATTTTTGAAAGATCATTAGGGAACACCTCTAGAAATTCCCTCACTACGGGACTAAATCAATAGTATGATTTTTTGTAATCTAAATCTTTGACTCTTACAATATGGTATACCCACCCTTTTGAGATCATTTTACTAGCCTTAAGACAATATAAAATATGACATCTAGGAATAGAATTTCCCCCCTCCCCTCTAAAATGGGTTCGTTTAGAAAATTAAACTTGAAAATTCTAGTTCTACAAATACTGGAAACAAAACAATCATGTAACCAATAAATCCCCAAAATATCATTAAAAATGACCATATAAATTACTTCTAACTCAACATGAATAACTCTATTCGGCAACATTATAGGACATTTCCTATGTACCCTCTTTGCAACCACTGATTCACCTACCGCTGTAGTAACCGTGAAAGGAAATATAATAACCTTTCTAGCTATCAAGGGAGTAACAAACGATAATGTAGCACCCAGATCAACTAAATCAAATATATCAATAGAGAAGACTTATAACATGCTGGTTACCACATCGGGAGATATCTCTTGTTCACCGCTACAACGAAGTGTATATTCTTCTTTGGAGGATCAACATTAGAAACACTACCTTGAGATTTCCCGATACCTTTGTCAATCCACAAAAAATATGGGCAATCCCTAACCTTGTGGTCACTCTTTTCACAACGAAAGCAATTGTCCGTCCAAACAAGACAATCACCATAATGCTTCTTGCCAAACTGTCCACATTTTGGCTTTTTGTTTGGTGAACTAGAACCTCTTCCTTTTTGAGACTTAGGGTTAGACACCCTATAATCGCTAGACTTGTTAAATTTGGTAGAAACTTCATTAGAAAATCTCCTCTTAAACCAACGCTTGTCTTGAATTCAAGCCTACCCTTTGAAGAACGACCTTTATTACTTGGCCTTCATGGCCTCTCTGCTCTTTATCCTTAACCTTATTTCTTCCACTTTTTGAGCATAAAGTATGAGATGAGAGATATTCATATTATCATGAAGCGTAGTCGAATGACATTCTTACACCAAGTCAACGGTCACCCCTGTAAGAAAATGACTCATTTCATTCCTTTGATTTGAAATCAACGATGGAACTTAATTTGACAATTTAGTGATTTTAAGTAGTATTCAAGTACACTAATACCTCAATAATCAAGGTGGAGGAGTTGTTCTACCTTAGCTTCCCTCATCTCTCAAGGGAAGAAGATATCAAGGAAAGCCTTCATGACGATCTCCCAAGTCATCGGAACACCCCTTAGTGCCCTATTATCCCTCCATTGTACATACAACGTTTTGGCCACATCTTTCATTTGATAAGCTTCTAACTCGAACTTCTCAATTGTGGCACACCCATAGTATAGAGAATATAACGAATCTCATCGAGGAAATCTTGAGTGTGCTAATCCACCATTGACCGAAAGAATATAGGTGGATTTATTTTAGCACAATCTCTATCACGCGAGGACATATTATTAGCATGTTCAGGCACTCAAGGTACAACCTCCCTATTCACTTGGGCCATCATAGCTAGAACTTGAGAAATGACTGTAATGCCCCAAAATGAACAAAGGGGAACTAGAGCCTCGTGAGTGTTTCTTTGTATAATTTGAAGTTAAAATAATTTAATATAGTGTTATTTGTCAGTGTGTGAATTTTGGTAAAGTTTGGAGGTCAAGCGTCCAAGAACTTCCATGACGTTGGGAAGGTGTTCCTTAGATAGCGCTTTGTGTGTCTTGAGGTGTTTGAGTGAGTTTTAAGTATTCGTTTTTTCTTGAAACTGATGTGATGTTTTCCTAAGACCTATAAAACATAGTGTAGGGGTTTAAAGTTCGATCAAGACCCTACCTAGGACACAGAAGGGGACGTCGATGAAGGGCCGAGGACTTGGAAAAAACTGCCAATAACACTACCCAATCGACGAAGCAGTCTACTAGGCGTAGGCCCATCGACGCCCCTTCAACTTGGGACGTCATTCCATACTTTATGGGAGGTACATCCCTCCCTTTAACCATCCTCTAATGCCATTGATTCGTAGAAACACAGGTCGTCGACTCATCGACGCCTAGTAGCTTGATTTGTCAATTGGCCACTTCCAAAAGTTGTAAGTTTGCCGGCTTCGCTTCAGGTGTTTGGTAAATAGATCCCGAGTCTTTTATGACGCTATGATGTTTATTTTATGGTTAATTATGTATATTAAAGTTTTCCAAACCCTAATACCTAATTTTAGACCCTCTTCGTAAAACCCAAAACCCCTCTATCTTTGAATTCTCTCTGAAGCCTCAATGGAATCTAGAAGGCAATAATTGCAAGGAGGACAGTTGGTGATCGTTTGTCCATAAAAATTCTTTGGTATTTATTCATTGTTAGGTAAGGTATCCATACTTGAACTCTCTTCCATTCAAGGAATATGTTTTAATGAATTTTCAAAATCAGTTTTCAACGGTAGTTTCTCTATCTTCAAATCTAAATATGGGTCTTGCATGAAAACGTTTTGAATGACTAAATAATGTTGATTCTAATGTTAGTTGATTATATTAAGCTTAAACATTCAATGAGATCTTCATAAATATTTTCTTTAAATTTTTGATTAAGAAATGGGCTAAATGAACATGGTTATGTAGAAAATGAATCTTGGTTTTCTTGTGTTGTTATTGTTGTTTCGCTACTGCCCTAATGGATGAAATGTTGAGAATATGTTATAGGTGATGAAAGCATTGATTAAAGGGTTAGTTATATATGTTGTTTATCCTTGATTTGAAAATGCTCTTGAGTGGTATGGTCCACCTTCCTGATGGCGGTGTCTTCTTGAATTGTATGAATGTAAAGTTATTAGTTTATTGTGAATGAGGCCATGAATTCTTGTTATGTGAATTAAGATAAAAATGATTTTGTTCTTGTTAAATGTGCATTATGAAGCTTTTATGTTAAATAGGCTAGTGAGTATGCTTCAATGAAGATATTCTTGTTAAGTGTTTTATGTACTTTTTATGAGAAGTATGCTACACATTATGTCTAAGGTGACTTATATGATTATGTAAAGTATGTAAGGTGTGTGATGTGATTAATGAAGGTCTAAGCATGTAAAGGAGTTAAATGTAAATGAAATAAAAATTATATGGATGTTTTGCTCACATAAACACACACTCACACTTAAATTTTTTGAATGAAGCTAAGTTAAGTCAAGAAGACGAGTTTTAAGGTAGCAACCTCAATTTTCTTAATGATCTATCTAATATAGATTGGAGAATGAATTCCCTTCGTGAGTTTAGATGTGTCATTCATTAGTTACCCTTGAACTATAGTTTATAATGTTGAGAATCCATGTGGAGTTATTCCTATCAGTGAGAGCATATGAAGGAGAGGTGGATTACACTTCGTGAGTTAAGATGTTGTATTTCCAATGTACCTCTTGAGATGTGTACTACCCGTTAGTAGAAAATATGTTACTTAGTAGCATTCTGTATATCCCTGAACTATGCGCCCGCATAGGTGTAGCTATTCGAAAAGCCATGTAGTAGCTATGAATCATGACCTTACTCTAGGAAAGTAAGGACCGCTCATCTGATAGGTGTTACTATCGGGATTCAATGTCTAGCTCTCATGATCTTTGTCAGTTAGGCTACCTCCCACAAAAAGAATTTACTAAACTAAGTTAGCATGTATATTATTGATGTTGTGAATGAATGTCATGAAGTGATGAATCTAAATAGTAAACATTAGGTTCACTAAGTGGGAGTAGTAGTATTGGATGCTATTCTCACATTACACTTAGTTGGACCAATACCTACTATGGGAGAAGTGTACTTTCATAAAATCCTTGTGAATGAGTGTTATGGTGTGTTGTTATGGATGATCATTGTGAAGTGCTTGAGTAAATGGAATCCGTTAGGATCACTAAGTGGGAGTGGTAGTATGGGATGCTACTCTCACATTGCACTAAGTGTGACTTATATTTCCATTAGTGTGTTGCATATTTTAGCCAAGGGCTTGGATTTGATTACAATGAGGTAATCTTAAGATTGGGTGGTCTTAAGTGTCGCTTTGGTGTACCTTGAAGGGGGTGTATGGATGATCCCTTCTTGGCTCACTTTAGGGAATCTTAGGATAGCCTTTGTTTACAGAAGTTTCAATGGAAAACGGGATCATATGACTTGGACCGTGCAATTCACTTTATGGCTTTCACTATAATAATTCCAAACAATTCACTGTAATGTCAATTCAATCTTACTGTTATATTTTTCAATAGTTTACTGCAAAGTGTCCTTTGGTTTTTAAAAAAATTATGTGAGTTTTCCTCGAAGTGTTAAATGATTCTTGTTATGTTAATTTGTTTCTACATTCACGAATGTTATACTTATTTGGCATGAAGATGTTATTTTACTAAAATGTCCCTTTTCGCATGTTTTTGCATATGCCATAATTAGTACATTATTTGTACTAACCCCATACTTTTCTATAATATAAGTATAGGACAAAGTATGTACTCGCATATTCGAGGGAATAGTCCATTTCTTAAGTTCTTAGTTAAATAATTATGATGTAATCCTTTCAGTTTTAAAGGCCGTGTCCCTGAGTTAATTTTGTTGTGTCTTTATGTTTGGCTTGTGATGATGAGAATTTTTAAGTATTTATAAAATATACCTTATTATATCAAATTTTTTTGAAAATTTTGAATTCCTCACTACTTTTCATATCTAATGCAAGGAATGCTGGTTAAAAGGCTTTTACAAGACCCCAAAGGATAAAGTATGCCCGTTCAAGAAACGAGGGTTCCTCCAAAATTCTAGAGGGTACTTTCGGGTCGTGACAATGACAGTATTAGCTTTAGAGGTCATGGATTGATCATAAATGAGAAAGGCTACACTTATATCAACATCATTCATCTGTGGATGAACAATCCTAAACTTGATCACCTATAAGAACAACCTAAAGTGGAGGTAATTGGTCGTCTTGTTAAGGCACTTAATCGTCATCAGCTCCCATTTTAGCCATTTCTTCTTTGGCCCTTCTAGAAGCTGTTCTTCGATTATTCATACCTAATACAATGATACTAGGTTTAGGTGTAAGCACAAAATAATACTCTAGAGGAACGGCATTGGAATACTAGAAGATGAGAGTTTTTAAGCATCACATTTCTCATTCCTAGGTGTGGCGCTTTTCACAATTATGAATAACAATATACATAGACGTTGTTTAATGAGATATCCTTTGTAGGGGTAGTCAACCTCAAACATTGATACCATGTTTGTCACATCCGGGAAGTACACCTTAGGCATAACCGGCGTCATCATCCTCGATGTGGACTAGGACTAGAATGTTAGCATTCATCATTACATTCATAGGTTAAAAATGCGGAAAATTTAAAACTTTTCTTCTAGATCTATCATGAGTTTTACATTGACCTCTCGCATAGACATAATATAATCATTACGAGTATACTTAGACCCTTTGTATAATAAAATTTCTTACACTTCTACTTTTATGGAACATACACACACACACACACACACACACACACACACACACACACACATATATATAAATATATATATATATATGTATGTATATATATGTTAATATAGTCTTAAAACGGATGTCTCAAATCATAACCATCTAAACAAGAGAATAACAATTGGGCATAGACCATACATGAATACAATAAAAGCCACCTATAAACTATGCAAACTTAGAATTTAATTGAATGAGAATGAACAAAGAGTATTTAAGACTAATAAAAATCCAATGCTGGAAAGTGGCATTGTCCTCGAAGTCGTGAAGACCTACCAAACTTGGAGAATGTTTAAGTCTTCTTTGAAAAGTCATCACGAACCCTTCAACCACTGGAACCTAAAATGTTGGGGAATAATGGAGTAATATGATTAGCATATAACTTGTATTAAGTATGGGACCTAGTCACAAATATAATGGAAACAATGCTAAAAAGAAACATTTATTAAAAGCATGCAAAGTCACCTTGAAAATCCTTATGCACATTCAAGACTAATACAAGTCAATAGTTCATATTCATTGAATCAGGACCATGTACATAACAAGACCAACAAGACAAAGTATATTCAACCCAACATGCATATTAACATTATTGAGCACATAATCATGACAACTCTATCATGAAGATATAATATCAACTAGCATGTAAAAGAGTTCATAACATCATATCCAAAGTAAGAATATTATTCATGAACCCACATTAATTCAAGTAGGGCAATGGCTAAGGAAAGCCTGATAACCTCACTCAACAAAGTAAACCCAAGAAGAACCATCGACAATTCGTAAATTCACATACTATATCATTCAGAGTAAACATAATAATACTTTAGCAATCAAGACAAATCACATATAAATAAGTTAAACAAACTTAACATAATGTCATTAACATGTAATATCATAATATACATGACATTAACATTTATAAGCATAGACACATATAAGAACATCCTTCCATGGATTCCCTTAAGGATAACTAGTGCAATGTATAGGTAGAGTCCAACACCCCTACCTAGATTAAGCTAAACCCCTTGGGTCATCCTAGTTGTTGTTCATTACGTTACTTTATTTTACCCTTTTGGAAGAATCTTGACTTAATCGACATAGACCTGATGAGCTAGTGTGGAATCCCGTGTCATGGAAACCTAGAACTAATGAAGGTGGACTACTGGCCAAGGTAGTACCAGATCATTAACATAGCCTCTATGTGGATCCCCTAGGTAGTACTCCTATGGGGGGAAACATTGCTCAAGAACTAGGACATGTAGTTGGGACCATCTTTACGCTACAAGTATTATAGTATAAAATCTAATTAGTTCATTTGTGATCCTACCTTCCCCATGTGGGAAGGGACACTAGTCACTCTAGTTCACTCAGTGCTAAGCTAGAGTCCATTTTTAAATGTCATTGAATCTTTGTTAAACATCATAGCTTAGTTTAAGTCATAGGGTCTACACCTTGTATAATCATTATCATAGATCAATAGGAATTGGTTGTGAGGTTAGCAAATTTACATAATCACATCATAATAAGTTATATTGGTAAGTTATCGAAATTGTGTATAACATTTACATCTTAGCTAACGAATCACAACCCATAATTAAAGCCATTAAAATTCAATATACTACCAAACCTAATCAATCTTTTCATGAGGTATACTTCAATATAACTTCATGACTAAACATAAGAAAATCATAATTGAAGTAAAGGATTGAGATTACAAGTCTTACACCGATCTCCTTCAAAAGCCATCATCAAGGTTTTACCATCAACCATCCAATTCAACCCAAGAATGAGTGAAATCTTATCAGTCAATAGTAATAAACACAATAATAAAGTCAATTGAATCACTACACAACAACTCATCACTAGTTCATAGGCTAGGGTTAGGAAAATAAATAAAATTCATGATCTAATTCACAACCTAAGTTAATTAATGAAGATCTAGCATAATTTAGTTACCATGCCTCATAATCTTATCATTATTGTCTAAATAAACATAAATAAATTCACGTAGAAACTCAAATTCGTAATAGACGAAAACCCACTAGAGATTCATCTTTTTGAAATCAATTTTGAGGAACCCTTTGGGAAAAGAGATCCCAAAGGTGAAAGGACTCACATACCTTTATAATTGATGAAGATTGACAGAGGAAAGTACTCTTAATAATTTCCTAGAACCCTCTTTGGTTTTTTATTCTATGAAGCTTATATAGTAGAGAGAAATAAAAGAAAAGAAAGAGCAATTGGGCTTTGACAATTATGAGAGTTAGGTTTAGATTAATTAGGTTCGGTGTCTTTATGGAAGTTATTAATAAAATTTATTAGACCTCCTTAAACCTTAAAGAATTAACTAACCACCTAATTACTAATTGTATTTATTAAAACGTTGCAACAAACACTATGGCATGAACTACGAGACCCCATGTATGTGTCGTAGGTCAATCGATGGCCATGCCCTCTTCTGTGCTGCACATCCATTGTTTTGGTAAGTGGCTGGAAAAATAGATCCCCTCACAAAAATAATGAAATTTCCATCGAGGCCCCATTTATTTTCCCATGCCTCCTTGGTTGGCAACCGTCGATTGCACTACCTTTTGATAACTTTTTGCAAATATAAAAAGCCCTCCACAAGGACCCCTTGGTTGGTCGTTGGGAAGTCCTACCCGTATGTTTTAACTATACAAACTCTAAGAATTACTAGAAACCTTTCAAACAAATATCATCATTTTTGGACTGCTAAAATCTTGTCTAATAGAGTAAGTAACACTAGCACCTCTTGTAGTAGTTTCTGGACGTCATAGACGTTCCTTGACGTTTGATTCTATAACTTACTAAATGACTTATATACATTATAGTTCTATTCTAAAGAGTGTTATATCTCTTAGAATCTCATCTTATGCTCTAGATTGGGCTTTACACTTTCTTAGTATTACAGATTTCGTGTCGACCCAGCCAATCAACCCTATGTCAATCATTCACAAAGGATAATACCATTACGAATTTAAACTGGAAGGATATTATAACATTCCATCTAGGTTGAAGGTTCCACATAAATGACCTTCTTAACTATGTTTAAGGTCACATGTCAATAACAAGTACAAGACAAACAACTTTAGCAGACTATGTCAAGAATCCATATTCACATTCCATATGTATCATGTAAAGGAAACAAGTTAACCAAAACAAGAAACACAAATATTTCACCTTATCGCATATAGCCTATCATTCAAAAAAACACAGGGAAAAACAAGTAAACTATAGGTCACCCTATTCACTACTATAGAATCATCAATATAATCCATCACAAGTCTCGCATAATTTATCAAGAAGCATCAGACTTTAACATAAGGTAATATTCCTAAAGACGTCATTATAGTCTACTAGATTCACATATCATAAACTAGGAGAATTAATTCTTTGACTTCACATAAATACATAAGTCATAAATGACTTCATAATACTCACATTTTAAAGTTATAATATGATTAAGTTGGAATTTATAAAGTAAGGCCGACGAGGCCACTTTGTTTACAATTCATAAAGTAATGACGATGAGGCCACATAGTTCACAAGTATAACACAAAAGAACTGCCACCATAAGTGGACCATACAAAACATCAAAATTGGAATACCCATACTACATAATATCATAAAAGTTAAGTCACCATACAACCATTCCAAACATAACATTTTCAATCCAAATCAAATTCAACCAATCCAATAGACAAAGGTTCTTATCAATATCCTTAACCCACAATTCAAACCAATACTTGAACATTTCAATGAACCAACACAATACCATATTAGAATTACAAAATTGAGACAGCCTATATACAATTCTAATATGATTCGTGTATAGTTTAATAGCCTAAGGTAATCTACACAAGAATTCAACAAGCTCAATTAAAGATCAATTCACCCACATCAGCGCTAAAAATAGGAAATCATGATTTGCAAGGGCTCATTTAGAATTTCATCTAAAATCATCAAATTTACATCAATTCAATTATATATCATTCAATCAAATGTTTTATGCTAGACACATATCTGGATTTCAAAATAGGAAAATTCATCTTTTTAGAAATCTACGGAAAACACTTTGACGTTTGGCTCTTAAAGAAAAGATATTCAAGGATAAAAAAACATACCTTAATTGATGCTAGAACACGATAATTGAGAAGATTTGATGGAGAAATCACACTCTTAGGTCCCTTCAAGCTTCAATAGTGTTCTAGAGAGTTCTTTGGTTTTTGGGTTTTTGATTTTGAATATTGACTTCAATAGGAGTTCTAAAATTATAAAGCTACTTAAAATACCTAAAACACCCTTAACAAACTATCCGACTGTTTTGGGGAAGGCTAGTAGGAAACCCTAAAATCCCTTAAGTTGGCAATCCTTAAAGCTACTTTAGATAAATGACATTGAAAAATCAAGATCATTTAACGTATTGGTATATGACTAGACCTAGGGTACTCACACTCTCACATCTTAAAAGCTTAATTGGGAAATGTCTATATATCGTCTCATTCAACTACCTAAACTTCATAGTACTTTTGTAACTGTAGCATGTATCCCATATAATGAGAACAGGCAATAACCGACATAGACCATACTATCTATGAATGGAATCCGGAGTCATGAAACCCTACACCGATGAAGGGTTGTACTACTTACGAATGGTATAACGAGGAAACATCCAATGTAGGCACATTGTTAAGGAATATCGAGGTTTTGTTTGTTCTGTAATGTCATCTTAGTTAAAGAAACATCCCAAGCATACTCACTCAGTGCTTGCGTTTGTTCTCATAGATTATTTCAATAAAGGAGTATATGAAGGGGTACCATGTCTTCTTCATAACCCAATTTCAATACAACTTACTTTCCTAAGGATGAGTTCATATCGTTCTAGCCAATAAAAATTAAGTCCATCATTCACACAAGAGGAATATAATTATGACTTTCAATTTCAAGGATATTATGACCTTCCATCTAGGTTGAAGGTTCCACATAAATGGCCTTCTAACTATGTTCATGTCCACATGTCAATCATATATATAAGACTAAGGAGATTTATCATAGTATGTAAGTAATCCATATTCACATTCCATATGTATCAAGTAAGAGTCACAAGTCTACTGGAACAATACACACATATACTTCACCTTATAACATATAGCATATCATTACAGAAATATATACGGACAACCAAGTCAACTATAGGTCTCCCTATTCACTACTGTAGAATAATCAATGTAATCCATTACAAGTGTCCTATAATTTATCAAGAAGCATCATACATCAACATAAGGTAATATAGCTAAAGACTTGACTGATGTCTACTAGATACATATATCATCAACTACGAGAATTCTTGCTTTGACTTCACATATACTCATAACTCATAAAGAACATCACAATATTCACATATTCATGGTTAACATGATAAAGTAATAATTCCTAAAGTAATGCCTACAAGGCCACATTGTTCACAATGAACAATATAATGTTGACGAGATCACATTGTTCAAAAGTATAGCACATAAGCACCACAACAATAATTGGATCATACAAAGAATCATAGTTGAAATACCTATACTACACAGTATAAAAAGGATTCAATCAACACACTACCAATCAAACCTTAACATCTCCATTCCATAGCCAATTCAACCAATCGAATACACAAAGGATCTTACCAATATCCATAACCCACAATCAAACCAACATTTGAACAATACAACGAACCAACAAAATACCATATGAGAAATACCAAATTGATTCAGACTTTATCCAATCATAACATCATTCATACATATTTGGATAGCCTAAGGTAATCTATAAAAGAATTCAATAAGCTCAAGCATAAATCAATTCACCCATATTAGGGCTAAAAATAGGAAATCAAGATTTTCATGGGTTTAGAGAATAGAGATTAAAATAATCAAATTAATATCATTTCAATCATAAATCTTTCATTGAAATGTTTTATGCATGAACCCATGGCTAGATGTCAAAATAGGGCAATTCATCTCTCGAGAAATCTTTAGCAAAAACTTTTAACTTCGGATCCTTGAATAAAATAGATTCAATGATGAAAACCATGCCTTAATTGACACTAGACCACAAAATTTTAGAATATTTGATGGAGAAATCACTCTTAAAGTTCCAACTCCCTTCAAGTGTCAATGGTGTTCTAGAGAGTTTCTTTTTGGGTTTTTGGGTTTTTAAATTTGAATAATTACTTAAACATGAATTAGGAACTTCTAAAACTATTTAAAATTCCTAAAATACCCTCAACAAATGATCTAACTAGTTTTAGGAAGGCTAGGTGAAAACCCCAAGATACCCTTAAGTTGGCCGAGACTCCACAAACAAGTGCAGGTCTCATCGATGGCCACATACCTACTCTCTGTAGACAAACCAATGGACCGTCCTGTTGTTATTTGGTTTGTTCAGATGCTTGCAAAATAGGATACCAAGCTCCCCAATCTATGTTTCTATCGATGTGCACAACAGACTGCTTGTCGTTTGACTTCTGTAGGAGGGGCTAGTTTTTACAACTTTTAGATTGGAGTTGTGTTCTCCTTAATGAAGCCTTGGTTGGTCCTTGGGGTTTTTTCCTAGTCGTTTCCAAATAATTTTTAGTTGTACAGATGTTAAAGACCTTTCAAATAAATTTCGTCCAAAACAAACACGTAAAACTTGATGAAACACACTAATAGTCCAAAGGACGTTTCAAGTCATACCTTTAAAATGTGATGGAGTTTCTTTGATGTTTGACCTCCAAATTATCCGAACCTTTACACAATGCCTATAAACATCATTATTAACCTTTTAAGGACTTTAGAACCTCATGACACAAGTGTTAGGATATAATATCACCTATGTCGTTTAACAAGAGTTACATAAACCATATTCCTCACAACATTTCTAAGCACATCATGCCAATTTCACATAAAAGCACAATAATGCAGTGTTTTTATACGGCACGTTCAACTAATTTTCTGGTAAGGCTCAACATGAAACTTCTAAGTGAAACATTAGGCATGCTCAGCAAGTCAACTCATGTAATCTGTAGACATGTTCATAATTTCACCTAATAAAGAAAATAAACAATCTACACTAAATAACATGAACATGAGGGAATAAAATGCATGAAAAACTTATTTTCTCATTTAACAAGAATCTAACCAAAACATGCATATCGTAGGGAGAATATTTGGAAAATCCTTTTTTCACAAAAGACTCCAACATGAACAAAGATACTAAGAGCTCTTAGTGTTAGGATTGAATAGGGACATAAGGAAAATATAATGATATCTCACTCCAAAAACACTTACTACTCACCATAGTCCTCCACTTGGGAGAAAGCTATCTCTTATTACCACACTTTGGAGAAACCCCTTTAAGGTCAACATCAACATTCCATAAGAATCTTAATCAAGAACCATCAACCTAAGCACATCATTGTAACCCAAATTTTTAATTCACTAAAACTATTGAAATAACAACATCAACCAAGCATAATTCATAATCAATGACGAAACTCAAAGACATATAATCTTGCCATAATATGCTCAATTTAGGAGATAACTCATACCAGGAATGTAAAATATCACCTCCTCCCCTCATATGGTCAGAGATAGCAATATAAAAACAACTCAATTATCACACCTACACATTTTTTAAATGACATTTCAGCATCTCTTTAAATCAACCTCAAAAAAAATATATCAAAGTCGGATTCTACAAACAGTATTCACCATCATAAGGTTACTCATCCAACATAAGGTCACAATCACAACCTATTAGATGAAATCTATAAAATCACACATGTTTTTCTCTCCGTTGGCGTTGCAACAGAACCTGACAAGTGAATCCCACTCAAAGGACTATCATATAAGGAACATGGGAAAGAAATCAGAGAGAAAAAACACTTAGGGATGATTAGAAAAATTAAGAGAAAAACGTTTCTTTGAACCCAATAGTCACCTATTCATAATGTAACGGGATTTACATTATGACCAAGAGTCTAATAGATATGGTTTTGAGAAAACCTAAGACCATACCAAAAACCTTATGCTCCGATACCCTAGTACGTACGGTCGAGGAGTAACCTCTAGCCGTAACCAGCGTGTTCGACCTCTTAGAGTCTCATAGAAGCAACATAGATCTTTCATTTCATATGATACTCAAAATATTTGAGGATATAAAATGCACACATGAATAACACTTTCATTAATAAGTAACAGAAGACTTGAAAACACCAGTCTTTATAAAAACTGTGTCTCATAAACCATCTAATACTTTAGAGTACAACAGTGGGACAAAGCCCATACATGACTTAAATGAAATACTATAAAGACATAAAAGGATCATGCGCGTCTTGTACTCGAATCTATAAGGAATCACCAAGTTTTTCATCATCGAGCAATTAGAAACCTAATCAATATCCATAGCATACCGCAGATCCAATCCCTACACTTTATTAAGCACTAAGTTTGGAGACCATGCAAAAAGGGACATTTAGTATAGAAACAATCTTTCATGACATTTTCATAAAAAAACATTATATGAATTTATGAGACGTAACATAAGTCCACATTCACATATAAATTAATTAAAAAGTAACATATATGTACAAGTTAATGTCATATTAATCAAGTAATCTTTCATTATTGAGACTATTTAACAATGTATACTCTATGCCCCACCTATGACATGAAGATACTGACCATACATCATCTTCATGTATACCTAACTGTTCTTCAAAGCCATCTGAGATAAGAACCTTTAAATTAAACATACTATTATAAGGAGAACATAAGTTACTTAAGTCATTCAAAATTCTATCATACAATAAGGGAGTTAACTTTATTGTGTTAGAATACGTAGGGAACTTACTTTGATATGTTTAAAGCCTACTTGTGCCATGTAAAGATAGCATCTATAACACTCTGGAAGCTCTATCACTTAGACTAGACACTAACCTATTAGATAATGGTTTAAATGAAATTTCAAGACCTATACTAATGTAATAATGTTTATTAGGAGTATTAAATATTAAACGTCAAGGGACAACCATGACGTGCGGACACTAGTAAAAGTTGAAATAGTGAACGTATTAGGTCTTGAAAAGATTTAGGACTTTCATATGGAGTCTAATACATTGAAAAAGAGTTCGAGTAGGTAAAATTATTTATATAGATCCAAAACGTAAAGGTATGATCCCTAGAGAATTGCCCTATGTGTTCGCGAAGGGACCCCACCTTTGCTAAGTGAGCTGCCAAAAAGGAGAAGTCAATTACACTATGGTTAAGTGTCTCCGCGTCACAGCCATAGTCCACCAAGGAACAAGAGTATGGGTCCTCATCGAGGACAAGTATAGGAATCTCTTGCAATGAAAATTTATTTGGAAAATATTTCGTGAAAATCATCGCGATACAGACTTGATTACCGATAAAATTATGAAATTTGGATTTAATGTTTGACATCATGAAAAGGTCAATTTAAGTGAGGGATGCAAGTTTTGGTTATTTTGAGGGAGGGTTATATGTTGGTTTTAAATAATTTTTACCCCATATTCTCTCTCTCAAATCAAATCCCAAATCAAATCCCAAAAACTCTCACCTCTTTGTACTTTCTCTCTCTATTAATCCTCCATTGAATGATCAAAGAAGCTTGAAAAAGAATATAAAGACTTCAAGGTTCTACTCTATTTTTGTGGATAAAGGTTAATTAAGGTATTGATTATTCACTCTTGGGGTTTTTTTCCCTAAGAGATCCTTTCAATGTTTATTTAGAATCACCCGTTTCATAAGATTTTTATCTACAAATGTGTTTTCTTCTAAACATGAAACTGCTGATTTGGTATAATGAATTGTGATTTCCTAGGGCTAAATAAGTATATATTGTTGAGTAATTGATGTTTATTATTGGTAATTTCATTTTATTCATGTCCTTTCCCTAATTTTCCTAAATTTTCGATCCTTCTTGTGAATTTATTAGAATTGAAGAATGTATTGATTGTTAGACTTGTCCTAACTATTTTCATTCATTAATGTATTATTGCGATTGGACCAATTTCTTTAAGAAGTCATGATGAACCCTTTTCCACTTTTAAGGACGCTCAAAATGAATTAAGGTTCTTAGGTCCTCACATGTGTCTAATAAGGATTAGATATGTTAAATAAGTGTTAGAAAGTGTGCATACTTAATAAGAAGTCATTTGGAGGTAAAACGTCAAAGAACGTC
Organism: Solanum lycopersicum; assembly: GCF_036512215.1. Taxonomy (NCBI): domain Eukaryota; kingdom Viridiplantae; phylum Streptophyta; class Magnoliopsida; order Solanales; family Solanaceae; genus Solanum; species Solanum lycopersicum. The sequence goes on from NC_090806.1 coordinate 25,116,627, forward strand.
TGATAACGCTTGAATGGTAACCTTGAGAAGTGCATGTGTGTCTTGTTACAACACAAGACTATACGCTAAAATTTATGGTCTCCTAAAATTATCACACAGCGTCATCGACCTTTCGTAGGTCTATGAAAAGCTCTTAGATATCTTTTATTGCTTAATCGTAAAAATAGCGGAAAATTTCAAACATTTCATAGTTACATCATATGCTAGAATATTACATCATATATATATATATATGTACATATATTTATATATAATATAATATGATAATACATAATTAGAATATATATCACTTTTCCATCCTAAGAAAAAACTAAGTATAATATAATAGGGTCGTGACCCTAAACAACATAAAATATAAGTCTAAGCTATTAGATCCACTGATACAAACAACTTTGCACAGGCAACCCTTCAATCATTAGGGTCCCTTTACATGACCCTTAGTCAAATATAAAATCTCTTTACTTAGGAGACATCCTTTAAACATCACTACATACACTTTTTGTAAAAAGGGTAAGAAGAATAGTATTAGCTCAAGAACGCACTAAATATGACAACAATGCCAAAACATGCATTTAAAGAGGACATTTGACTTGAAATCATGAGGCATGTCTTGTTAGTAATCTTCATGAACATAGGCACATATAAGCTCAATATAGTTCACATACATCATATAAACATGGATACTACTAATAATATCACATAAAACCATTTATCATACTTTGAGGCGTATTCAATACATACAATACATTACTTCTCTGTTTATCTTACTTCCGTTCTTATGAAACCCTAAAGTGTACTTAGTACATTGTATCACCTTGAGGTCACCTTAGAATAGACTTTTACAGATATGTTTCATAAACACACACATATGTATTCACATGTCATAAGAACATCATAGACATCAACTTAACATAAAGACCATCACCTAAGACAATTCCTAAGTCACACTTTTGCAATGTGTAGGTAACATGACATAATACTACTTCCACCAATGTATATTAGAAGTCACCACACACGAGGCATGACATACTTAACAAGTTAAAACACTTTCATTTATAACTAAACATAAGGCCACATACTTCATATCATAATATAAGAACACACTTCTTCACTACAACCTTAGTCATAACTCATTTAGTTCATACCATAGGTAAACCACCTTCAAAAATCCTTCATAATCTTATTTGTGCAATGTACGTAGAGAGTCCCACACCTCCCCATATACTAAGTATACTCACTTAGAAACAATAAGTGCAACTCACATGCATACTCATAATTCATATCTTTACATAGCAAAGTCACTTAACATGCATTCACAAAACTCATATATAACATTAGACTTTACATCATAAGATGCTCCAATTATATCCTTTACTAATGTCATTTAGTATAGTTCATAGATAGGGTCCATAATCCTACCTATGCTAAGTACACTTATCAAATAACTTCCATTAGAATTCATATTCTTATCTTAGTTTATTTATTAACCTTTGGGAGACATAGTTGTAACCAACATAGAACATGTGAGCTACATGCAATCCGGTGTTCTACTCCCAAACCGAAAAGAGAGGGTTAACACTTGCCTAAAGTGCAACCATTGTACATAGCTATCTATGTTGATCCACTAATCTAGAGTCCAATGTGGGCACATAGTTAAGGGTCAAGAGATGGATGTTAGAGACCATGATTTGGTGAACGTGAAGGTTTCCATCTCAAAAGACAACACATATCTTGGGAATTTGGACATACTCAAGTGAAGAAACCTATGTAGGAGACCAGACTTACTAACATGAGACCCCTATCTCATTTATATTCCCTTTCAATGATAATAAATAAACTGAATTTTTAAACAGCAACAACCCTTTATATAGCATTAATTCATAAAGATTAGGCCTTAGGGACTTACCACCTCATATATCATATATCTCAAAGGTAGCTTACATGAGAATGTCCTTTCATCATAGACTTACATCATGTGAGGATGCCCTTTCACATAATCATATCATATTCATACTATAGTCTAGTTTAGATTACAATTGAGTGATACCTTTAAAGAGACTCACTTAGTCATTAAATCACAATTACGTAAATCATTCATACATTCATTTGTGCGCATATATATGTCAGATCTACCTTCATATAAACTCCTTTCGATAGAAATCTTCATGATTCATTAATCATATACTTTACATGCATAGAAAAAGGTAACAATGCATAAGAGAACTATCCTTTCCTTAGCCATCATTAATGTATCCTACTTATACATATGAATGAATTGTGTGGTCAATATGATCACATAATGGCTATCACTTAGAATTTAGGACGCCACCCTTTAAAGATCACAAAACATGCACAACATTTCTAAAGTCTTATGTTATACACAAATATATAGAATTAAGGATAATAGACTACACATATTATGATTACACAATCGTAGATAAAAGAATATTAAATATTTTAATAGAAGACTCCAAGCATAATTTCATCACACGTTCATGTAAGGATTTCATAGGTTAGGGTAATGGTATAAGAGTATTCATCATCATTAGCCTTACAGACTACACCTTACCCAAACATGATAATCACACACATACATATAACCTAATCTCAAAACGTAGGTCTTAAAACTAGTGTAGAAAACTATTCATATACTTCACATGACATGAGTGCACTTTAGCCATGATATTAGAATCAACGCTACATCCTTCAACTTTCTAAACATGGAAATCATCCTATAAATTCACCTAGCATGTATTACCTTAATGGCGATGATCGTATCACACAAACATGTACAACAATTTAAACACCGCCAACACAAGTAGACCATAGGAATCATCACAATACGATGTATGTTCTAAGCTTATTAAAATATAAAATAGGTCAACTTACCAATTACCAAAGCTAATGATCATCTTTGATCATTCCTCCAAAATTCATATTCAATTTATATAGATAGTAATAACAATAAGCGATTCAATACAACCTAATCACAATTCAATAAACATGAAATCAAGATCACAAGACCCACATTATAGGCCAATTTTGAGTAATTAGGAGGATCACGGGTTTTTAAGGAAATTGGACTAAAATTCATAGTTGAAACAATAATTAAACATAAATAGAACATTATAATGACTTTGAAATCAATTTGACGATGAACCCATGGCTAATTTGAAAATTCAGAATTTTGGTCGCTGAATTATTTTTAAAAATCAAAGGATAAAGGAACAACATAACCTATTGATTGAAGATCAACGAAGAAATGGAGAATAAAGCATAGAAATCTAGACATTAGATTGATCTTGAGGCTTGGTCTCCAATGGAGGTTTTTGGGAGAATTTGGAAGAGATGAGAGTATTGGGTTTTTGATTTTTCTTAGTGGGTGTTTGGGTTTTTTACTTGGAAAGGGGTTAAATAAGTATTAAAATCAGGATATTAACATCATTTACAACTTACAAAAACATCCCCATACATATTTGGACTTCTTGACATGTCAAACAGAACTTTCATTTTATGAATCTTGAACGAGGAAGAAGTCCGCGAAGCGGAGCAGTTCCCGCAAAATATTGCTGAAAATAACTTCAATGGAATTTGATTATGCGTTGTGTCCGTGACACAGACCATCCTTTTGACCTATGGAGGACCAAGTATACTACGCACACCTATTTCACCAAGTAACAAATGTTGCTTCCTTATGTAGCTCTTTGGACAAAGGTCGAGTACACCTCAAGAATCATTTTGTTTGTCCATGGGGTTTTCCCTGACGTTTCAACCTCATATACAATTGTATACATATCAGTACCCTCTCATATCATTTCTAACACAAAACAACATATAAAACAAGAAAAAAAACCCTAAAAACACAAGAACCTTTAAACAAAAAACATTCGAACGTCTTTCAAGTCTAAGCTCAAAACTCCTCCAAACTTAACAAAATGGCTTTTAACTCTATAGTAAATCATTTAAGTATTTCATAAACTCATAACTAACATCTTAGTCTCTAATTTAACCTAGCTTATTTTGAGAGTGTAACATCTCTTAACATGTTTTACGTGTTAATTTTAGTTGAAACATAAATTAATGGTCCGCACGATGTTAATGAGTGTATTTAATTGGTAAACGTCAAGGAACGACTCCCCAAGGTCTCCAAAAAAGGCTCTCAAGGTGTACCCAAAGTCTACATAGACAAATCCTTGTTAGTATCTACTTATGACTAGCAAATGACGGCCAGGAGGTGTGGTTGCAACTGGTCGATGGATGGGAGTTATCACAAACGTAGCAAGGGAAATGTTAGTAAAAGGAAAACACTCATACCCAAACAACGTTTGCAACCTACAGTCCATCGTTGGGCCGACATGGCGTCAATTGTAGTCCATCGACGCAGTTTATGTAAATTGCCAGGCACACGTTTAAGTAAAAGGGGTCGATGAAGGTCAAGAACAACATGGAGATTGGAATCCCATGGATTATACAAGATGATTTTATGGTTCTCTCCTACAATGAGGTATGGTAATCCTACACATATATGTAATCTTCTATCTGAAGACCTCTTTCTAATGTTTTCAACGAAAGTTCATGATCAACTTGTCTTTCTTTTTATCTATCAACGGATTCATTCTAAAATTTATTTCAAAAGCATGATTATGATATAATTATGTTTCTTTAATGATTTTATAGTTAATTTTAATCCAGTTTCATGATGAACTCACGTTCCCTCCAATTCTCAAATTTTACTATGTTATGGGCATTGTGATCTTTATTATGTGTTAATTTAATTATGATTTTAGTATGTTTAATTAACTATTGTACTGTTATATTAAAATTGATGGTTAATTATTGACGAGTGATCAATGATTATCAAGGTGTAGGGATTTTTTAAACATGACCTACATTCTTGTACTTTCTATTGTTTTGTGATGTAGATTATAGAATGTGATCATGGCCTTATGATAATTTAATATAATATTATATACGGCCATATACTTGAATTATAGATGAATTATATTTACTGATTATTGATGATAAAAGATAAGGAGATTGGGTAAGATTGCTCTATGCTTCTACTTTTTGTATAGTATTGCTAGTAGAATTGTCCTTATATGGCATTGTGTTGTATGGTCCACTTACGGTGGAGGTGTTTACTTATGGTCTATCTATATATGTGTTGATTATAGCCTTGAACGCAAAATGATGTTATATGAATGAGTAATTGATGATCACCCTATGTGAAGCTTATGCCTAAATTCCGTTCTAGATTATGATCTAGGTTGTGTTGCTAATATCATGAGCATTTGAATGATTTTTTATGGTAGGTTTAGGTTTTGCCATTGAGGAGTTATATTCGTTAATGATCCCTTACCTATGTAACCCTAAACGAATGTGGGGGTAGCATATGTTAGGAGTCTTGAGGATAATTCGAAATTATTTTGTCCCCTATTCTAAATAGTTATGTGTGGTCTAGGCTTGAAGGTGCATTGTTGTGTTAACATAGTGGATGCCAAAATATGTTGTTGATAGACATTATTTGATCATGTTGACCAATGTACACACACTTACACCTCTTGCATGTTTACAAGTGGTATGGGTTTTATGGTGTCTAATGAAATGGTATTCTACCGGGGAAATAGATTATGTGTTGTGTCCACGACATAGACAAACCTTTTTACCTATGGAGGACAAAGTATGCAACGCGCACCTATTTCACCAAGGAACAAAAGTTGCTGAATTGGGTAGATCTTTGGCTTAAGGTCGGTTCCTCCTAAAGAACCCTACGGTTTGTCCATGGGGTTTTCCTTGACGTTTCCACCTCAACTACGATTCTATACATTTCAGGAACCTCTGATATCATTTCTAACACCAAACAACATATAAAACAAGCAAAAACACAATAAAAACAAAAAAACATTTAAAGAAAAAACATTCGAACGTCTTTCACGTCTGAGCTAAAAACACCTCCAAACATAACTTAACACTATAATTATTCATTTAAGAATTTAATAAACTCATAACCAAAATCTTAGCCTCTAATATAACCTACATCAATTTTGAGAGTGTTACTTTTCTTAACATGTTTTACGTGTTAATTTTGGTTGAAACATAAATTGAAGGTCCGTAACATGTTAATTTACGATTATTGGGTATACTAAATTTGTTAAATAGATAAAAACCCTAAAAGCAATTCATGTTTAAAAATTAGACATCCATCTCTAAAAGTAACCTCCATAGAAACCACCATTGGATATGCAGCTCAAGAACAACATGTTGATTGGAATCCCATGGATTCTTCATGACAATTTTACGGTTCTGTCCTACAATAAGGTATGGTGATCGTTCATATTTATATAATCTTCTACCTAAAGACGTCTTTCAAATGTTTTCAACAAAAGTTCATGATCAACTTGTCTATCTTTTAATCTATCCACGGGTTCTTTCTCAAATTGATTTCAAAAGCATGATTATGATAAATTGATGTTTATTTAATGATTTTAAAGTGAATTTCAATCAAATTTCATGATGAACCCATGTTCCCTCCAATTCTCAAATTAGACTATATTAGAGGTATTGTGATATTTATTATGTGTTAATTTACTTATGATTCATGTATCTTGATTTATCTATTCCTACTGTTTTATATTAACATTGATGGTTAATTATTGACGAGTTATTAATGATGACCAAGGTGTAGAGATGTTGTAAACATGACCTACATTCTTGTACTTTCTATTGTTTGGTGATGTATTTTGTAGAATGTTATCTTGATCTATTCATAAATGAATATACTTTTAGATATTTCCATATACTTGAATTATAGATGAAATATATTTGCGTATCATTGATGACCAAAGCAAAGGAAATTGGGTAAGATTGCTCTATTCTTCTAATTTTTGTATAGTATTGCTGGTAGAATTGGCGTTTTATGACATTGTGTGGTATGGTCCACTTATGGTGGTGGTGTTTACTTATGGTCTATCTATATGTGTGTTGATTATCGCCTTCAAAGAAAAATGATGTGATATGATTGTGTAATTCATGATCACACTATGTGAAGCTTATGCCTAGTTTCCTTTCTAGTTTATAATATAGGTTGTCTTGCTAATATTATGAGAATTTGAATAATTTTTTAGGGTAGGTTTAGGTGCTGCCATTGAGGAATCATATTGGTTAATGAACCCTTACCTATATACCCCTATAAGAATGTGTGGGTAGAATATCTTAGGAGTCTTGAGGGTAATTTGCAGTTATCTTGTCCCCTATTCTAAATTGTGATGGGTGGTCTATGCTTGAAGGTGCATTGTGGTTTTAAGTGAGTGCATGCCAAAATATTATGTTGATAGCCATTATTTGATCATGTTTACCAATGTACACACACTTACACCTCGTGCATGTTTACAAGTGGTATAGGTTTATGGTGTCTATTGAAATGGTATTCTTCTAGGGAATTTGATTATGCATTGTGTCCGTGACACAGAACAACCTTTTGACCTATGGATGTCCAAGTATGGGACGCGCACCTATTTCACCAAGGAACAAAAGTTGCTGCATTGGGTAGATCTTTGGCTTAAGGTTGGTTCCTCCTAAAGAACCCTGCGGTTTGTCCATGGGGTTTTCCTTGACGTTTCCACCTCAACTACGATTGTATACATTTCAGGAACCTCTAATATCATTTCTAACACCAAACAACATATAAAACAAGCAAAAACACAATAAAAATAAAAGAACATTTAAAGAAAAAACATTCGAACGTCTTTCACGTCTGAGCTAAAAACACCTCCAAACATAACTTAGCACTATAATTATTCATTTAAGAATTTAATAAACTCATAACCAAAATCTTAGCCTCTAATATAACCTACATCAATTTTGAGGGTGTTACTTTTCTTAACATGTTTTACGTGTTAATTTTGGTTGAAACATAAATTGAAGGTCCGTAACATGTTAATGAGTATATGTATTTTTTAAACGTCGAGGTACGACTCCAAAAAGGCCCCACAAAAGGACCTCAAGGTGAACCCAAATTCTGCATAGATACTTCCATGTTTGTGTCTACCTTTGACTAGTAAATGACGGCAAGGTGGTGTGGTGACACCTCGTCGATGGATGGGCATTGTCACAAACATATCTGGGGAAATCTTAGTAAAAGGTAAACCCTCATACCCAAACAACGGTTGCCAACTACAGCCCATCGTTGGGCCGGTAGTCGTCAATTATAGTTCGTCGATCCAGTTTATGTCAATTGCAAGGCATGTCCTAACCTGACCCAAGATGGTTTATTTTACTATTATTGGGTATACTAAATTTGTTAAATAGATAAAAACCCTAAAAGCAATTCATGTTTAAAAATTAGACATCCATCTCTAAAAGTAACCTCCATAGAAACCACCATTGGAGATGAAGCTCAAGAACAACATGGAAACTAGAATCCCATAAATTCTTCATGACGAATTTACGGTTCTCTCCTACAATGAGGTATGGTGAACCTTGATATTTATAATATCTTTTATCTAAAGACCTCTTTCCAATGTTTTCAACGAAAAGTCATGATCAACTTGTCTATATTTTAATATATCCATGGGTTCTTTCCCAAATTGATTTCAAAAGCATGATTATAACAAGTTGATGTTTATTTAATGATTTTAAAGTTAATTTAAATTCAATTTCATTATTAACCCATGTTCCCTCCAATTATTAAAATTAGCCTATGTTATGGGTATTATAATCTTTATAATGTGTTAATTTAATTATGGTTTTAGTATGTTGAATTATCTATTGCTACTATTTTATATTAAAATTGATGGTTAATTATTGACGAGTGATCAATGATTATCAAGGTGTGGAGATTTTGTAAACCTCACCCACATTCTTGTATTTTCTATTGTTTGGTGATGTAGTGTATAGAATGTGATCATGATCTTATGATAATTAAATATACTTTTAGATACTGCCATATACTTGAATTATAGGTGAATTATATTTACTGATTACTCTATTCTTCTACTTTTTGTATAGTATTGCTAGTCTAATTGGCCTTATATGGCATTGTGTGTTATGGTCCACTTACGATGGCGGTGTTTACTTATGGTCTATCTATATATGTGTTTATTATGGCCTTGAACGCAAAACGATCTTATATGATTGTGTAATTGATGACCACACTATGTGAAGCTTATGCCTAGTTTCCATTCTAGTTTACGATCTTGGTTGTGTTGATAATCTTATGAGCATTTGAATGATTTTGTTAGGGTAGGTTTAGGTGCTGCCATTGAGGAGTTATATTGGTTAATGAGCCCTTACCTATGTACTACTATTTGAATGTGTGGGTAGCATATCTTAGGAGTCTTGAGGTAATTTGAAGTTATCTTGTCCCCTATGCCAAATTATGATGTGTGATCTATGCTTGAAGGTGCATTATGGTGTTAAGAGAGTGGATGCCAAAATATGTTGTTGGTAGCAACTATTTGATTATGTTGACCAATGTACACACACTTACACCTCATGCATGTTTACTAATGATATAGGTTTACGGTGTCTAATGAAATGATATTCTTCCGGTTATTTTTATTATGCATTGTTTCCGCGACACCGACCAACCTTTTGACCTATGGAGGACCAAGTATGCGACGCCCACCTATTTTTACCAAGGAACAGAAGTTGCTGCGTTGTGTAGATCTTTGTCCCAAGGTCGGGTCCTCCTCAAGAACCCTCTGGTTTGTCCATGGGATGTCCCTTGACGTTTCAACCTCAAATACAATTGTATACATTTTTGGAACCACTCATTTCATTTCTAACACAAAACAACATATAAAACAAGCAAAAACATACTAAAAACACAAGAACATTTAAAGAAAAAACATTCGAACGTCTTTCACTTCTGAGGTCAAAACTCCTCCAAACTTAACACACTTCCTTTTATCACTACAATTATTCTGTTAGGATTTAATAAACACATAACTAACATCTTAGGCTCTAATTTAACCTAGCTCATTTTGATGGTGTAACATGTCTTAACAATTTTTACATGTTAATTTTGGTTGAAACTTAAATTGAAGGTCCGTAACATGTTAATGAGTGTATTTACATTGTAAAAATTCAGGTACGACTCCACAAGAGCCCTGCAAAAGGCTATCAAGGTTGACCCAAATTCTGCATAAACACTTCCTTGTAAGTGTCTACCTACAACTAGCAATCGACGGCCAGGAGGTGTGGTGATGCCTCGTCGATGGATGGGCATTGTCACAAACATAGATGGGGAAATCTTAGTAAAAGGAAAACCCTAATACCCATACAATGGTTTCCACCTACGGCCCATCGTTAGACTGACAGGGTGTCAAATGTAGTTCGTCGATGCAGTTTATGTCAATTGTTAGGTACACTAATAAGTAAAAGGGGTTAATCAAAATTCATCCCACGTCTTAACCAGACCCTAGGTGGTTTATTTTAATATTGTTGGGTATACAAATTTAGTTAAATATATACAAACACTAAACCCAATTCATGTTTTAAAATTAGACCTCCATCTCCAAAAGTAACCTCTTTAGAAACCACCATTGGATATGCAGCTCAAGAACAACATGTTGATTGGAATCCCATGGATTCTTCATGACAATTTTACGGTTCTTTCCTACAATAAGGTATGGTGATCGTTCATATTTATATAATCTTCTACCTAAAGACGTCTTTCAAATGTTTTCAATAAAATTTCATGATCAACTTGTCTATCTTTTAATCTATCCAAGGGTTCTTTCTCAAATTGATTTCAAAAGCATTATTATGATAAATTGATGTTTATGTAATGATTTTAAAGTGAATTTCAATCCAATTTCATGATGAACCCATGTTCCCTCCAATTCTCAAATTAGCCTGTATTAGAGGTATTGTGATATTTATTATGTGTTAATTTACTTATGATTCATGTATCTTGATTTATCTATTCCTATTGTTTTATATTAACATTGATGGATAATTATTGATGAGTTATTAATGATGACCAAGGTGTAGAGATGTTGTAAACATGACCTACATTCTTGTACATTCTATTGTTTGGTGATGTATTGTGTAGAATGTGATCTTGATCTATTCATAAATGAATGTACATTTAGATATTTCCATATACTTGAATAATAGACGAAATATATTTACGTATCATTGATGACCAAAGCAAAGGAAATTGGGTAAGATTCCTCTATTCTTCTAATTTTTGTATAGTATTGTTGGTAGAATTGGCCTTTTATGGCATTGTGTGGTATGGTCCACTTATGGTGGTGGTGTTTACTTATGGTCTATCTATATGTGTGTTGATTATCGCCTTCAAAGAAAAAAGATGTGATATGATTGTGTAATTGATGATCAAACTATGTGAAGCTTATGCCTAGTTTCCATTCTAGTTTATAATATAGGTTCTGTTGCTAATATTATGAGAATTTGAATAATTTTTTTAGGGTAGGTTTAGGTTCTGCCATGGAGGAGTCATATTTTTTAATGAACCCTTACCTATATACCCCGATAAGAATGTGTGGGTAGAATATCGTAGGAGTCTCGAGGGTAATTTGCAGTTATCTTGTCCCCTATTCTAAATTGTGATGGGTGGTCTATGCTTGAAGGTTCATTGTGGTTTTAAGTGAGTGCATGCCAAAATATTATGTTGATAGCCATTATTTGATCATTTTTACCAATGTACACACACTTACACCTCGTGCATGTTTACAAGTGGTATAGGTTTATGGTGTCTATTGAAATGGTATTCTTCTAGGGAATTTGATTATGTATTGTGTCCGTGACACAGACCAACCTTTTGACCTATGGATGTCCAAGTATGGGACGCACACCTATTTCACCAAGGAACAAAAGTTGCTTCCTTGGGTAGCTCTTTGGTCAAAGGTCACATGCTTTTGAAGAATCCTTTGGTTTATCCATGGGGTTTCCCCTGACGTTTCCACCTCAAATACAATTGTATACATTTAAGTAACCTCTCAAATCATTTCTAACACCAAACACTATATAAAACAAGCCAAAAAACACACTAAAAACACAAGCACATTACATGAAAAAACTTTTGAACGTCTTTCACGTATGAGCTCAAAATTCCTCCAAACATAACTGTAACGACCTGTTTAGTCGTTTTGAGCAACAAACTTCAATTCTGGAAAAACAGGCTGAGGCGACGGACCAAACGACGATCTGTCATGGGCACGACGGACCATCGCAGGGTCTCGTTTCAAAACACTTAGAAAATCTGAAATGGGGTACTGAAAATCGACTCTCTGAACTTCGTGACGGAATGGCAGGACGGACCGTCATAGATTGTTCAGTGGGAATTGACTCTCTGACTCTTGCGACGACCTGCAGGACGGACCGTCGCAGGCACGACGGCCCGTCACAGGTTGCGCAAATCCCAGGCAGAATCGGATTTCCTTACACGTTTTAAGGGACGTTTTTGGACTATTCCTTCCTTAATTATAGATTTTGTGGGTTTATATTAATAACTCAAATTCTTGGGGGTTAAAAGAGGTAACCCTAAGTTAATTAGTGGGGTATTATTGCCATCTTTTACACTTAATTATATGTTAACTAGGGTAAAAGAAAGAGGGTTTGAATAAAGAAAATAGAGAGAACAAGGAGAGAGAGAAATTGATCGATCAAGAGGCAGAGGGAATATCAAAGCTTGGGAAATTTCTTGTTGATTCCAATTTTTCGGTGGAGGTAGGTTATGGTTTTCATGCTTCATAAGTAAACTCTTAATAGTGAACGATATGTATTGGTAGTATTGTAAACCCTACTATATGCTTAATGGTATGTTTGCATGAATATGATTATGTGATTGTGATAAGATAAGCATGATGAAAATATTGAATCCCAAATCTTGAAAAGAAACTTTAATATACATTATTAATGATGATGCCTTGGTATAGAAGAAGGCTTGATGAATTAAAGTAATGGGATTGATGATGCCTTGGAATAGAGAAGGCTTGATGATTTACAGAATGATATTAGTGGATCGGAGTGTCACGTTCCGACACATAGTATTAGTGGATCGGAGTTTCACGTTTCGACACATAGAATTAAGGGATCGGAGTGTCACGTACCGACACATGTAGGGGATCGGAGTGTCACGTTCCGACACATGTAGGGGATCGGAGTGTCACGTTCCAACACATGTAGGGGATCGGAGTGTCACGTTCCGACACATAGAATTAGGGGATCGGAGTGTCACGTTCCGACACATAGAATTAGGGGATCAGAGTGTCACGTACCGACACATAGTAGTAGGGGATCGGAGTGTCACGTACCGACACAAGAAGAGGAAAGATAATGAATCTTGAAAGATGATAATATACTCAACTTAATATACTTAATTCCCAAATGAGTATGGTGTTGAGGCTTGAGCCCTCATGGATGAACTTGATGGTACTTATTGATGATTATAATACTTGTTGTTGCTACATGTGAGTTTTATAGTTGATTTACGATAATATTGATATATACTGTTCCCTATTTTGAGTTGGCCGATGATATCTACTCAGTACCTGTGTTTTGTACTGACCCCTACTTTTACGTTTTTCTTCTTGTTATTTGTGGAGTGCAGCAAACGTGCCGTCATCTTCGACTCAACAGTAACTCAAGTCAGTCTTCGTCAAACTGGATCTTCAGGGTGAGCTAACGCTTCTAGCTTGGACTGGATCTTCTCCTTTATGTCTTGATGCCTTGAACTTCCGGCATGGACTAGCTTCTTATGTATTTTTAGCTTCTTATAAACTCTTAGAATTAGTAGTTTAAAGTAGATGTTCTTGTGATGATGACTTCAAGGTTTTGGGAATAATAGATGTTGAATATTGATAGTTATTGAATTGGTTTTTATTAATGAGTTTAAGTCTTCCGCATTACATTCTGTTGTTATTACATTGAAATGTTAAGGTTTAGATTGGTGGGTTCGCTCACATAGGAGGGTAAGTGTGGGTGCCAGTCGCGATCCGATTTGGGTCGTGACAAACTTGGTATCAGAGCATTAGGTTCGTTGGTCTCATCACACAAGAACAGGTCTAGTAGAGTCTTATGGAACGGTAGGGGGATGCCTTTACTTTTCTTTGAGAGGCTATAAGACTTTAGGAAAATTTCACTCTTTCATTCTTTCTTTTGTGCTACTACTTGAGTCCAATTGGTATCTAGGCGATACGAATTAGTATCTGACCATCTTCACTCTCTTTCGCAGATGGTTAGGACTAGAGCAACGACTACGCCAACACCAACACCGGACAGACAAGAAACAACTGAGCCAGCCACTGGGGCTGTGGCTCGAGGAAGAACAGCGGCAAGGGGCCGTGGTAGAGGTCGTGGGAGGACGTCCTCTAGGGGAATAGGACGAGCACCTAGCCCATCTGATACTAGGGCAGTGACTCCTCCACCGACTGAGGAAGTAATAAGAGAAGGGGAGGATGGGGAAACTGAACAAGTGCAGAATGAGGGATTGCCACCCCAACCTACCCCAGAGATGATCAATCAGGTTCTTGCTTATCTTAGCGGGTTATCTGATCAGGGCCAGACACCCCCAGTGTTTTCTGCACCAGCACCTCAGGCTCCGGAGGTACAACATGCGGCTACTATGGCTCCACGCATGGATGTTCCATTGGAAATAGGCACATTTCCTCGTCTGACTACAGGGCCTGTAATGACAAGTGATCAGCATGAACTTTTCAGTAAGTTCTTGAAATTGAAACCTCCGGTCTTCAAGGGTGCTGAATCGGAGGATGCTTATGATTTTCTGGTTGACTGTCACGAGCTACTACACAAGGTGGGTATAGTAGAACGGTTTGGTGTGGAGTTTGTGACTTATCAGTTTCAAGGGAACGCCAAAATGTGGTGGCGGTCACATATTGAGTGTCAACCAATGAGGGATAGGAAAAGGGATGAGTTCCTGAGCCTAGAGCAAGGAAGGATGTCGGTTAATGCTTATGAGGCTAAGTTCCGTGCACTATCCAGATATGCTACTCAACTCTGTTTCAGTCCTCAAGAGCGGATTCGCCGGTTTGTGAAAGGGTTGAGGTCAGAATTGTGGATTTCAGCCTTACAGGTAGCGGCAACGGCAAAATCCTTCCAAGAAGTGGTAGACTTTGTGATAGAAGTGGAAGGAGTGAAGCCAGACGACTTAACCACAACATCAACATCAAAAAGGCTTCTAAAGGGAGGTGAGTTTAATGGTTCTTACACTAGAGGACAGGGTTCGGAAAGTTACTCAGTCCGACCAATTCAGTCTTCACTACAGACTGTAGTTGGGGGACCACCTCAGACCGGTCAACACTTCTCCGAGGGGCCTATGATTGACTCCAGAGAATGTTATGGATGTGGGGAGATTGGACATATTAGGAAAAATTGTCCCAGACAAAGTTATAGACCCCCAATAGCTAGAGGTAGAGGTGGTCATGGTAGAGGCCGTTATTCTGGAGGACGTGGTGGTCGAGGTAATGGTGGTCACCAAAACGGCAGAGGTAATGAGCAAACTGGGGCCACTATATTACAACATGGTAGGGGCAACGGACAGACGAACGGTAGGGCCCATTGTTACGCTTTCCCTGGGCGGTCTCAAGCGGAGGCATCTGATGCTGTCATCACAGATAATCTTCTGGTTTGTGATTGACTGGCTTCTGTATTGTTTGATCCTTGATCCACGTTTTCTTATGTATCTTCCTCAATTGCTAATGGTCTAAATTTACATTGTGAATTTCTATATATGCCTATTTGTGTTTCTACTCCGGTGGGTGAGTCTGTGGTAGTTGAAAAGGTATATAGGTCTTGTTTGGTGAACTTTGTGGGGAGCAACACTTATGTAGATTTGGTTATCTTAGAAATTGATGATTTTGATGTAATTTTTGGTATGACTTGGCTTTCTCCGCAATTTGTGATCTTTGATTGTAATGCTAAAACGGTGACGTTAGCCAAGCCTGGGACAGATCCGTTAGTTTGGGAGGGTGACTAGACTTCCAATCCGGTGCGTATCATCTCCTTTCTTCGTACTAAGAAAATGGTTAGTAAAGGGTGTTTATCTTTCTTGGCACATCTCAAGGATGACACTACCCAAGTACCTTCAATTGAGTCGGTTTCAGTAGTTCGTGAGTTTCTGGATGTGTTCCCTGCAGATCTTCCTGGTATGCCACCGGATAGGGATATTGACTTCTGTATTGATCTTGAACCCGGTACTCGCCCCATTTCTATACCCCCTTATAGAATGGCTCCCGCGGAGTTAAGAGAGTTAAAAGCACAACTTCAAGAGTTATTGAACAAAGGCTTCATTAGGCCAAGTGCATCTCCTTGGAGTGCTCCGGTTTTGTTTGTAAAGAAGAAGGATGGGAGTTTTCGGATGTGCATAGACTACAGACAACTGAATAAAGTAACTATTAAGAACAAGTATCCTCTTCCCCTCATTGATGACGTGTTCGATCAATTACAAGGTGCTTGTGTCTTCTTTAAGATTGACTTGAGATCCGGTTATCATCAATTGAAAATACGGGCAATGAATGTGCCAAAGAATGCTTTTCGAACGAGGTATGGGCATTACGAATTTGTAGTGATGTCTTTTGGTCTTACGAATGCCCCTGCTGCGTTCATGAGCTTGATGAACGGGATTTTAAGACATATTTGGACCTCTTCGTGATCGTATTTATTGACGATATATTGGTATACTCAAAGAGCAAGAAGGAACATGAAGAGCATTTGAGAATGGTATTGGAAATGTTAAGGGAGAAAAAGCTTTATGCCAAGTTCTCTAAGTGTGAGTTTTGGCTAGATGCAGTGTCCTTCTTGGGACACGTGGTTTCTAAGGATGGAGTGATGGTGGATCCTTCTAAGATTAAGACAGTGAAGAATTGGGTAAGACCTACTAATGTGTCAGAAATAAGGAGCTTTGTTGGGTTAGCTAGCTACTACCGCCGATTTGTCAAGGGATTCTCTTCTATTGCTTCCCAATTGACGAACTTGACTAAGCAGAATGTTCTATTTGTATGGTCGGACGAATGTGAGGAAAGATTTCAGAAGCTCAAGACTTTGTTGACTACCGCACCTATCCTTACCTTGCCAGTAGAGGGTAAGAACTTCATTGTTTATTGTGATGCATCCTATTCTGGTTTGGGCGCAGTACTAATGCAAGAGAAGAATGTGATTGCTTATGCTTCAAGACAATTAAAAGTGCATGAATGTCACGACCCAACCCGATAGGCCGTGATTAGTGCCCGTTTTGGACACCCACATACAAACCTGCTAAGTATGACCAACTGAAACTAAGACAATATGGAATTTAATCAAATCAAGCCAACCCCAACGTCATATATATATATAAGAGGACCTGTCTCATAAGGAGTCATAACCATTCAACCATAACAGCATACGCGAGCCGACAAGGCCGCCACTATTCAAAGCATAATGATGTACGCAGCCGACAAGGCTGCCCCTGTACAAGCGGACATCCCAAACAAACCATGTCCAGACCATTATCCAAAACATATATATACAACCCACATAATATCCACAGACTTCTAAGAGTACATGTTATGCCTCGTATTTTTTTTTATACGTAGTGCGCATCGTGATCTAGAAGACGTAAAGAAATATTAGGCAAGGATGTTATTTCCAAATGTGATATTAAGTATGAGTTGGCTAATGTAAGTTCCATTAAATTTAAGTGAGGGATTAATTAGTGGCTAATTTGGACTGATTTAATTCAATGAGCCCCACCACTCAAGGCAAAAAAAATATTAAAAAGGGATCAGATTGTGGGCTGGCCTTAGTGGACAGGTGTAGAGGGGGGCTGCCTCCACTTCATACTATTAAATGATGTGGAGAAATCCACTCCATGCTATATAAAGTGGTGAAATGCATTGCTGCATATCATCTTTCTCTTCACCACTTGTCTTAGGCAGCCATGGAAATGGAGAAACCAACCCTGCAACTCTTGGCCAGCAGCTGCAAATAATTTGGTTAGTAATCTCCTTGTTTGGTGTGTTAATTCTTTAGAATACCCTTGTTAATTATCCATTAATTTTAAGAAGGGGGCGTGACCAGTAGCTTAGGAAGTTTGTTTTAGTTATTGAATGTACTAAGTATGAATGGAAACCATAATCGGATTATTAGTGGTGTCGTGTTGGTGCTTGGGCTGTTTTGATTAAAGCAAACTGCAGGAAAATTCTGTTTTGGCATTATGTATATGTTGAATGTGATTATGAGTATATACTCCAAAGGATGAATACGATAAGGTAGATGTGTTACGAATTATAAAACGAGTTATCACTCGGTGTGTCGTTGCTTCGCTGATATACTTGCCGAGATGGAACTGTTTTGGGGAGGGGGCTGTTTAATATGATTCTTTGGGTTATATGTGTTATTGGTATTGCTGTGGATAATTTGGATTGTTGTCGGATTGGGACGAAGTAAGGAAAATAGGGGAGGTGCTGCCGAATTTTCGTTAGATTATTAGCTAGCTTACAAGAAAGTAAAGCACGATGTTTATCTAATTGCGGCACGATTGTTGCTTGTTATAGATTAATAGCTTGAGCAGTAAATATTGGACGTGCGGCTCGATTATACGGTATGTAACGCTGTCCCTTCTTTCTTTGCTTGGCATGACTTTTAAAAATAAGCGAATAACGGACAGATTTGATACTTACCTCTAAAGCGTCTAGGTGATGTATATTCTTGCTTCCACAATTATTCCTCTATATATCGGCTATGTCTAAGGCTATGATGATCTCTAATATCTATGGTAATGCTTCTTAGATTCATTGAGATTTTACGTTTCCATATCGTATTAAAGGTTCATAATCTTGATAAAACATAAATCTTTGGTAATACTCCTTGCTGGTTCACGTTGATTGTTCTATTGAGTTATAAGAAATGATTTTTATTTGCATACGGTTGCTCATAATATACTGCTCGTGCATAGAGTCATTTATCATTTCATCGAGTCCCGGGCCGGGTAATGTTCGTGCGGAGTTTCTTGCATATGTCACCGAGTTCCTCACTAGAGGGCCGGGTATGTATATTATATATATGATTTGTGATGAGGATTGTTATGATGATGATGATGACGGAGATGACGTGATGATTATTTTGCCGAGCCCCTTACTAGGGAAGCTGGGCACCTTAAATGTTAAATATATGCATGATTTTCACTTAAAAAGTATATGTGTAGCGATATTTTGTTTCGAGTTGCCACATTGGTATCCTGTCATCTTTACCTTATGCTTTACATACTCAGTACATTGTCCGTACTGACCCCCCATTCCTCGGGGGGCTGCGTTTCATGCCCGCAGGTGTAGACGCGCAGCTCGGTGATCCTCCCACCTAGGATATCTACTCTGCTGATTGGGAGAGCTCCACTGTTCCGGAGCCCAGTCGTTTTGGTACATAACTTTTCTGTAGTCTTTTGCTCGTCTATGGGTATGGTGGGGCCCTGTCCCGTCGAGTTTCACTAATGCACTCTTAGAGGTCTGTGGACATTATGTGGGTTGTATATATATGTTTTGGATAATGGTCTGGACATGTTTTGTTTGGGATGTCCGTTTGTACAGGGGCAGCCTTGTCGGCTGCGTACATTATTATGCTTTGAATAGTGGCGGCCTTGTCGGCTCGCGTATGCTGTTATGGTTGAACGGTTATGACTCCTTATGAGACAGGTCCTCTTATATATATATGACGTTAGGGTTGGCTTGATTTGATTAAATTCCATATTGTCTTAGTTTCAGTTGGTCATACTTAGCAGGTTTGTATGTGGGTGTCCAAAACGGGCACTAATCACGGCCTATCGGGTTGGGTTGTGACAGTACATTAGTGAAACTTGACGGGACAGGGCCCCGCCATACCCAAAGACGAGCAAAAGACTGCACAAAAGTTATGTACCAAAACGACTGGCCTCCGGAACAGTGGAGCTCTCCCAATCAGCAGAGTAGATGTCCTAGGCGGGAGGATCACCGAACTGCGCGTCTACACCTGCGGGCATGAAACGCAGCCCCCCGAGGAAAGGGGGGTCAGTACGGACAATGTACTGAATATGTAAATCATAAGGTAAAGATGACAGGATACCAATGTGGCAAGTCGAAACAAAATATCGCTACACATATACTTTTTAAGTGAAAATCATGCATATATTTAACATTTAAGGTGCCCAGCTTCCCTAGTAAGGGGCTCGGCAAAATAATAATCACGTCATCTCCGTCATCATCATCATCATAACCATCCTCGTCACCAATCATATATATAATATACATACCCGGCCCTCTATTGAGGAACTCGGTGACATATGCAAGAAACTCCGCACGAACAATACCCGGCCTGGGACTCGGTGAAATGATAAATGACTCTATGCACGAGCAGAATATTATGAGCAACCATATGCAATTAAAATCATTTCTTATGACTCAATAGAACAATCAACGTGAACCAGCAAGGAGTATTACCAAAGATTAATGTTTTATCAAGATTATGAACCTTTAATACGATATGAAAACGTAAAATTTCAATGACTCTAAGAAGCATTACCATAGATATTAGAGATCATCATAGCCTTAGACATAACCGATATATAGAGGAATAATTGTGGAAGCAAGAATATACATCACCTAGACGCTTTAGAGGTAAGTATCAAATCTGTCCGTTATTCGCTTATTTTTAAAAGTCATGCCAACCAAAGAAAGAAGGGACAGCGTTACATACCGTATAATCGAGCCGCATGTCCAATATTTACTGCTCAAGCTATTAATCTATAATAAGCAACAATCGTGCCGCAATTAGATAAACATCGTGCTTTACTTTCTTGTAAGCTAGCTAATAATCTAACGAAAATTCGGCAGCACCTCCCCTATTTTCCTTACTTCGTCCCAATCCGACAACAATCCAAATTATCCACAGCAATACCAATAACACATATAACCCAAAGAATCATATACACAGCTCAAGCACCAACATGACACCACTAATAATCCGATTATGGTTTCCATTCATACTTAGCACATTCAATAACTAAAACAAACTTCCTAAGCTACTGGTCACGCCCCCTTCTTAAAATTAATGGATAATTAACAAGGGTATTCTAAAGAATTAACACACCAAACAAGGAGATTACTAACAAATTTATTTGCAGCTGCTGGCCAAGAGTTGCAGGGTTGGTTTCTCCATTTCCATGGCTGCCTAAGACAAGTGGTGAAGAAGAAGATGATATGCAACAATGCATTTCACCACTTTATATAGCATGGAGTGGATTTCTCCACCTCATTTAATAGTATGAAGTGGAGGCAGCCCCCCTCTACACCTGTCCACTAAGTCCAGCCCACAATCTGATCCCTTTTTAATTTTTGCCTTGAGTGGTGGGGCCCATTGGATTAAATCAATCCAAATTAGCCACTAATTAATTCCTCACTTAAAGTTAATGGCACTTACATTAACCAACTCATACTTAATATCACATTTGGAAATAACATCCTTGCCTAATATTTCTTTACGTCTTCTAGATCACGATGCGCACTACGTATAAAAAAAATACGAGGCATAACAATGAACGTAACTATCCCACTCATGATTTGGAATTGGCCGCGGTAGTGTTTGCATTAAAGCAATGGAGACACTATTTATATGGGGTTAAGTGTGAGATCTATACGGATCATCGTAGCCTTCAGTATGTCTTTACTCAGAAAGATTTGAACTTAAGACAGAGGAGATGGATGAAGTTACTAAAGGACTACGATATCACTATCTTGTATCATCCGGGGAAGGCAAATGTTGTAGCGGATGCTTTATGTAGTAAGGCGGGAAGCATGGGAAGTCTAGCTCACTTGCAAGCTTCTAGACGCCCACCGGCTAGAGAGGTTCAAACTCTAGCTAATGACTTGATGAGATTAGAAGTAAATGAGAGGGGAGGATTGTTGGCTTCTATGGAGGCAAGATCTTCCTTTCTTGACAAGATTAAGGGAAGACAGTCTGATGATGAGATACTGCGCAGAATTCAAGATAAAGTATTGCGAGGAGAGGCTAAGGAAGCACAAATCGATAAGGAAGGTGTTTTGAGAATCAAGGGAAGGGTATGTGTACCCCGCGTCGATGATTTGATCTACACTATTCTGACAGAGGCTCATAGTTCAAGGTATTCTATACATCCGGGTGCAACCAAGATGTATTGTGACCTAAAGCAACACTTTTGGTGGAGTAGAATGAAGCGTGATATTGTTGACTTTATTGCCAAGTGTCCAAACTGTCAACAAGTAAAGTATGAACACCAGAGGCCCGGAGGAACCCTTCAGAGAATGCCGATTCCGGAATGGAAGTGGGAAAGAATTGCAATGGACTTTGTGGTTGGTCTTCCCAAGAGATTGGGAAAGTTTGATTCTATTTGGATAATTGTTGATAGGTTAACTAAGTCTGCTCACTTCATTCCGGTCAAGGTGACTTACAATGCAGAGAAGTTAGCCAAACTTTACATCTCGGAAGTGGTGAGATTGCATGGGGTTCCACAATCCATCATATCAGATAGAGGTACGCAGTTTACTTCTAAGTTTTGGAAAACATTGCATGCAGAATTGGGTACTAGGTTCGACCTTAGTTCTGCGTTCCATCCCCAGACCGATTGTCAAGACCCAACCCGATAGGCCGTGATTAGTGCCCGTTTTGGACACCCACATACAAACCTGCTAAGTATGACCAACTGAAACTAAGACAATATGGAATTTAATCAAATCAAGCCAACCCCAACGTCATATATATATATAAGAGGACCTGTCTCATAAGGAGTCATAACCATTCAACCATAACAGCATACGCGAGCCGACAAGGCCGCCACTATTCAAAGCATAATGATGTACATAGCCGACAAGGCTGCCCCTGTACAAGCGGACATCCCAAACAAACCATGTCCAGACCATTATCCAAAACATATATATACAACCCACATAATGTCCACAGACCTCTAAGGGTACATTAGTGAAACTCGACGGGACAGGGCCCCGCCATACCCATAGACGAGCAAAAGACTACACAAAAGTTATGTACCAAAACGAATGGGCTCCGGAACAGTGGAGCTCTCCCAATCAGCAGAGTAGATATCCTAGGCGGGTGGATCACCGAACTGCGCGTCTACACCTGCATGCATGAAACGCAGCCCCCCGAGGAAAGGGGGGTCAGTACGGACAATGTACTGAGTATGTAAAGCATAAGGTAAAGATGACAGGATACCAATGTGGCAACTCGAAACAAAATATCGCTACACATATACTTTTTAAGTGAAAATCACGCATATATTTAACATTTAAGGTGCCCAGCTTCCCTAGTAAGGGGCTCGGCAAAATAATCATCACGTCATCTCCGTCATCATCATCATCATAACCATCCTCGTCACCAATCATATATATAATATACATACCCGGCCCTCTAGTGAGGAACTCGGTGACATATGCAAGAAACTCCGCATGAACATTACCCGGCCCGGGACTCGGTGAAATGATAAATGACTCTATGCACGAGCAGAATATTATGAGCAACCATATGCAATTAAAATCATTTCTTATAACTCAATAGAACAATCAACGTGAACCAGCAAGGAGTATTACCAAAGATTAATGTTTTATCAAGATTATGAACCTTTAATACGATATGAAAACGTAAAATTTCAATGACTCTAAGAAGCATTACCATAGATATTAGAGATCTTCATATCCTTAGACATAACCGATATATAGAGGAATAATTGTGGAAGCAAGAATATACATCACCTAGACGCTTTAGAGGTAAGTATCTAATCTGTCCGTTATTCGCTTATTTTTAAAAGTCATGCCAAGCAAAGAAAGAAGGGACAGCGTTACATACCGTATAATTGAGCCGCACGTCCAATATTTACTGCTCAAGCTATTAATCTATAACAAGCAACAATCGTGCCGCAATTAGATAAACATCGTGCTTTACTTTCTTGTAAGCTAGCTAATAATCTAACGAAAATTCGGCAGCACCTCCCCTATTTTCCTTACTTCGTCCCAATCCGACAACAATCCAAATTATCCACAACAATACCAATAACACATATAACCCAAAGAATCATATTAAACAGCCCCCTCCCCAAAACAGTTCAATCTTGGCAACTATATCAGCGAAGCAACGACACACCGAGTGATAACTCGTTTTATAATTCATAACACATCTACCTTATCGTATTCATCCTTTGGAGTATATACTCATAATCACATTCAACATATACATAATGCCAAAATAGAATTTTCCTGCAGTTTGCTTTAATCAAAACAGCCCAAGCACCAACACGACACCACTAATAATCCGATTATGGTTTCCATTCATACTTAGTACATTCAATAACTAAAACAAACTTCCTAAGCTACTGGTCACGCCCCCTTCTTAAAATTAATGGATAATTAACAAGGGTATTCTAAAGAATTAACACACCAAACAAGGAGATTACTAACCAAATTATTTGCAGCTGCTGGCCAAGAGTTGCAGGGTTGGTTTCTCCATTTCCATGGCTGCCTAAGACAAGTGGTGAAGAAGAAGATGATATGCAGCAATGCATTTCACCACTCTATATAGCATGGAGTGGATTTCTCCACCTCATTTAATAGTATGAAGTGGAGGCAGCCCCCCTCTACACCTGTCCACTAAGGCCAGCCCACAATCTGATCCCTTTTTAATTTTTTGCCTTGAGTGGTGGGGCCCATTGAATTAAATCAGTCCAAATTAGCCACTAATTAATCCCTCACTTAAATTTAATGGCACTTACATTAGCCAACTCATACTTAATATCACATTTGGAAATAACATCCTTGCCTAATATTTCTTTACGTCTTCTAGATCACGATGCACACTACGTATATAAAAAAAATACGAGGCATAACACCGATGGTCAATCTGAGCGAACGATTCAAGTGTTGGAGGATATGCTTCGTGCGTGTGTTATAGAATTTGGTGGCCATTGGGATAGCTTCTTACCCTTAGCAGAGTTTTCATACAATAATAGCTATCACTCAAGAATTGATATGGCTCCATTTGAAGCATTGTATGGTAGGAGATGTAGGTCTCCCATTGGTTGGTTTGATGCGTTCGAGGTCAGACCTTGGGGTACTGATCTCTTGAGAGATTCGATGGAAAAAGTGAAGTCTATTCAAGAAAAGCTTCTAGCGGCGCAAAGTAGACAAAAATAATATGCAGATCGAAAGGTCAGAGACTTAGAGTTCATGGAGGGTGAACAAGTCTTGTTGAAAGTTTCACCCATGAAAGGGGTGATGCGGTTTGGTAAATGGGGAAAACTAAGTCCAAGGTACATTGGACCATTTGAAGTACTTAAGAGAGTAGGAGAGGTGGCTTATGAGTTAGCCTTGCCTCCAGGGCTGTCCGGATTGCATCCGGTATTCCATGTGTCTATGTTGAAAAGATATCATGGGGATGGAAATTACATTATCCGTTGGGATTCCATTTTGCTTGATGAGAACTTGTCTTATGAGGAGGAGCCTGTTGCTATTTTAGATGGAGAAGTTAGCAAGTTGAGGTCAAGAGAGATTGCATCCATCAAGGTGCAATGGAAGAATCGACCCGTTGAAGAAGCCACTTGGGAGAAGGAGGCGGATATGCGAAAAAAATACCCACATCTGTTTACAGATTCAGGAACTCCTTTTCGCCCTTGTTTTCTTTCTTTTGATCGTTCGGGGACGAACGATGGGTAAATTGGTATCTATTGTAACGACCTGTTTAGTCGTTTTGAGCAACAAACTTCAATTTTGGAAAAACAGGCTGACGCAACTGATCAAATAATGATCCGTCATGGGCACAACGAACCATCGCAGGGTCTCGTTTCAAAACACTTAGAAAATCTGAAATTGGGTACTGAAAATTGACTCTCTGAACTTCGTGACGGAATGGCAGGATGGACCGTCACAGGCGTGACGGACCGTCATAGATTGTTCAGTGGGAATTGACTCTCTGACTCTTGCGACGACCTACAGGACGGATCGTCGCAGGCACGACGGCCCGTCACAGGTTGCACAAATCCCAGGCAGAATCGGATTTCCTTACACGTTTTAAGGGACGTTTTTGGACTATTCCTTCCTTAATTATAGATTTTGTGGGTTAATATTAATAACTCAAATTCTTGGGGGTTAAAAGAGGTAACCCTAAGTTAATTAGTGGGGTATTATTGTCATCTTTTACACTTAATTATATGTTAGCTAGGGTAAAAGAAAGAGGGTTTGAATAAAGAAAATAGAGAGAACAAGGAGAGAGAGAAATTGATCGATCATGAGGCAGAGGGAATATCAAAGCTTGGGAAATTGCTTGTTGATTCCAATTTTTCGGTGGAGGTAGGTTATGGTTTTCATGCTTCATAAGTAAACTCTTAATAGTGAATGATATGTATTGGTAGTATTGTAAACCCTACTATATGCTTAATGGTATGTTTGCATTAATATGATTATGTGATTGTGATAAGATAAGCATGATGAAAATATTGAATCCCAAATCATGAAAAGAAACTTTAATATACATTATTAATGATGATGCCTTGGAATTGAAGAAGGTTTTATGAATTAAAGTAATGGGATTGATGATTCCTTGGAATAGAGAAGGCTTGATGATTTACAGAATGATATTAGTGGATCGGAGTGTCACGTTCCGACACATAGTATTAGTGGATCGGAGTGTCACGTTCTGACACATAGAATTAGGGGATCGGAGTGTCACGTACCGACACATAGTAGTAGGGGATTAGAGTGTCACGTACCGACACAAGAAGAGGAAATATAATGAATCTTGAAAGATGATAATATACTAAACTTAATATACTTAATTCCCAAATGAGTATGGTGTTGAGGCTTCATCCCTAATGGATGAACTTGATGGTACTTATTGATGATTATAATACTTGTTGTTGCTACATGTGAGTTTTATAGTTGATTTACTATAATATTTATATATATTGTTCCCTATTTTGAGTTGGCCGATGATATCTACTCAGTATCCTTGTTTTGTACTGACCCCTACTTTTACGTTTTTCTTCTTGTTATTTGTGGAGTGCAGCAAACGTGCCGTCATCTTCGACTCAACAGTAACTCAAGCCAGTCTTCGTCACACCGGATCTTCAGGGTGAGCTAACGCTTCTAGCTTGGACTGGATCTTTTCCTTCATGTCTTGATGCCTTGAACTTCCGGCATGGACTAGCTTCTTATGTATTTTTAGCTTCTTAGAAACTCTTAGAATTAGTAGTTTAAAGTAGATGTTCTTGTGATGATGACTTCCAGGTTTTGGGAATTATAGATGTTGAATATTGATAGTTATTGAATTGGTTTTTATTAATGAGTTTACGTCTTCCGCATTACTTTTTGTTGTTATTACATTGAAATGTTAAGGTTTAGATTGGTGGGTTCGCTCACATAGGAGAGTAAGTGTGGCTGCCAGTCGCGATCCGATTTGGGTCGTGACAATAACACACAACCTTTTAACACTAT
Organism: Solanum lycopersicum; assembly: GCF_036512215.1. Taxonomy (NCBI): domain Eukaryota; kingdom Viridiplantae; phylum Streptophyta; class Magnoliopsida; order Solanales; family Solanaceae; genus Solanum; species Solanum lycopersicum. The sequence goes on from NC_090806.1 coordinate 25,144,088, forward strand.
AACTATTCATTTAAGGTTTTAATAAACTCATAACCAACTTGTTAGGATCTAATTTAGCCTAGCTCTTTTTGAGGGTGTAACATGTCTTAACATGTTTTACGTGTTAATTTTAGTTGAAATATAAATTAAAAGTTCGTAACATGTTAATATGTGTATTTATTTTGTAAACGTCTAGGTACAACTCTACAAAGGACCCGCAAAAGTCCTTCAAGGTGGACCCAAAGTCCTCATAGACACTTCATTATCAATGTCTACCTATGACTAGCAAAAAACGGCCATGAGATGTTGTGATGCCTCATCGATAGATGCGCATTGTAACTATCATTGCAAGGGAAATCTTTGTAAAAGGAAAATCCTCATACCCAAACAACGGTTGCCACCAGTTGCCAATAATTGGGCCGACTGGGCGTCACTTGTAGTCCGTCGATGCAATTTATGTCAATTGCATGGCGCACTATTAAGTAAAAGGGGTGAATGGAAATTTACCCCACGTTCTAACATGACCCTAGGTTGTTATATTACTATATTTCGGCATACTAATTTATTTAAATAGATGAATACGCTAAACCCAATTCATATTTAAAAATTATACCTCCATCTCCAAACTTAACCTCTATAGAAACCGCTATTGGAGATGAAGCTCAAGAACAACATGGAGATTGGAATCCCATGGGTTCTTCAAGACGATTTTATGGTTCTCTCCTACAATAAGGTATGGTAATCCTTCAAATTTATATAATCTTCTATATGAAGACCTCTTTCCAACGTTTTCAACAAAAGTTCATGATCAACTTGTCTTTCTTTTAACCTATCCACGGGTTCTTTCTAAAATTGATTTCAAAATCATGATTATGATAAAATGATGTTTACTTAATGACTTTAAAGTGAATTTCAATCCAATTTCATGATGAACCCATGTTCCCTCCAATTCTCAAATTAACCAATTTTAGGGGTATTGTGATCATTATTATTTGTTAATTTAATTATGATTCTAGTATCTTGAATTATCTATTGCTACTGTTTTATATTCAAATGGATGGTTAATTATTCACGAGTGATCAATGATGATCAAGGTGTAGAGATTTTTTAAACATGACCTACATTATTGTACTTTCTATTGTTTGGTGATGTAGTGTATAGAACGTGATCATCATCTTATGATAATTGAATATACTTTTAGATATGAAAATATACATGAATTGTACGTGAATTATATTTGATGATCATTGATGATCAATCCAAAGGAGATTTGTTAAGATTACTCTATTCCTCTACTCTTTGTATAGTATTGCTAGTCGAATTAACCTTATAAGGCATTGTGTGTTATAGTCCACTTATGATGGCGGTGTTTACTTATGGTCTATCTATATATGTGTTGATTATCGCCTTGGAACCAAAATGATGTTATATGACTTTGTAATTGACGATCACACTATGTGAAGCTTATGCCCACTTTCCATTCTAGTTTACAATCTAGGTTGTGTTGCTAATATTATGAGTAATTGAATGATTTTTTTAGGGTAGGTGTAGGTCATGCCATTGAGGAGTGATATTGGTTAATAAACCCTTACCTATGTATTCCTATAAGAATGTGTGGGTAGCATATGTTAGAAGTCTTGAGGGTAATTTGAAGTTATCTTATCCCCTATGCTAAATTATGACGTTTGCTCTATGCTTGAAGGTGCTCTATGGTGTTAAGAGAGTGGATGCCATAATATGTTGTTGATAGCCATTATTTGATCATATTGACCAATCTACACACACTTACACCTCATGCACGTTTACAAGTTGTATAGGTTTATGGTGTCAAATTAAATGTTTTGCTTTTAGGGAATTTTATTACACTATGTGTACGCGACACAGACAAACATTTTGACCTATGGAGGACCAAGTATGTGACGCACCCATATTTCACCAAGAAACAAATTTTGTTGTGTTGGGTAGATCTTTGTCCCATGGTCGGGTCCTCCTCAAATATCCTTTGGTTTGTCCATGGGGTTTTCCTTAATGTTTCAACCTCAAATACAATTGTATACATTTCAGAAACCTCACATATCATTTCTAACACGAAAGAACATATAAAACAAGAAAAAACAAACTAAATAATGCAAGAACATTTAAAGAAAAACTTTCAAATGTCTTTCACGTCTTAGCTCAAAACTCTTCCAAACTTAATACACTATCTTTTAACACTATAATTTTATGGATTTACTAATCTTCTAACTAACATCTTAGGATCTAATTTAACCTAGATCATTTTAAGGGTGTAATATGTCTTAACACGTTTTACGTGTTAATTTTTGTTGAATCTTAAATTGAAGGTCCGTAACATGTGCATAGGCACTTCCTTGTCAGTGTCAACCCATGACTAGAAAACGATGGCCAAGAGGTGTGGTGACGCCTCGTCGATGGATGGGAACTATCACAAACATAGCTGGGGAAATCTTAGTAAAAGGAAAACCCTCATACCTAAACCATGTTTGCCACCTACGGCCCATCGTTTGGCTGACTAGGCGTCAACTGTAATCCATTGATGAAGTTTATGTAAATTACTAGGCACACTATTAAGTAAAAGGGGTGAATGCAAATTCACCCAACGTCTGAACCTGACCCTAGGTGGTTTATTGTATTTTAGGTTATACTAATTTAGTTAAATAGATAAAAACACTAAACCCTTATTATATTGAAAAATTAGACCTCCATCATTAAAAGTAACCTCTATAGAAACCACTATTGGAGATGAAGCTAAAGGAAAACATGGAGATTTGAATCCCTTGGATTTTTCAAGATGATTTTATGTTTCTCTCCTACAATGAGGTATGGTGATCCTTCATATTTATATAATCTTCTATCTAGAGACCTCTTTCCAATGTTTTCAATGAAAAGTCGCGATCAACTTGTCTATCTTTTAACCTTTCCACAGGTTCTCTCTCAAATTGATTTCAAAAGCGTTATTATTATAAATTGATGAATATTTAATTATTTTAAACTTAATTTCAATCCAATGTCATGATGAACCCATGTTCCCTCCACTTCTCAAATCAGCCTATGGTATGGGTATTGTTATCATTATTGTCTGTTAATTTAATTATGATTCTAGTATGTTGAATTATCTATTCCTACTGTTTTATATTCAAGTTTATGGTTAACTATTGAAGAAAGATCAATAATTATCAAGGTGTTGAGATTTTGTAATAATGAATTATATTCTTTTACGTTCTATTGTTTGGTGATGTAGTATATAGATTGTGATCTTGATCTTTTGATAATTGAATATAATTTAAATATACTACCATATACTTCAATTACAGATGACTTATATTTACTGATCATTGATGATCAAAGCAAAAGAGATTGGGTAAGAATGAAAAATAGGGATGCCAAGAAATAAAGTTCTTTTAAAACTGGTTCTTCTCAAGGCAGTCTTCACATTGAAGTCAATCCTAGGTTAAAAAAGAGGTTTTCTAATAAGGTTCATTCCATGTCCCCCAAGAATCACAATAAAAAGGTATCTAACCCTAAATCTAAAAAAGAAAAAAGGTGTTGATTCACCAAGTGAGAAATCAACTTGTGGAAATTGTGGTAGGGGTGAATGCCTTGTGAGATCAGATAATTTCGTTGGTTGTAGCAAGAGTGGGCACAAAATTAGAAATTTTCCTAATGTGAGGGGTGAAGAGAAGGTAAGTGTCCAATCTCAATCAAGTGGTCCTTGCTCAAAGCTCCAAAAATGAGTCACTTTTATACAAGTTAGGCAAGGTTGAACAAGAGGAATTCTCCTAATGTTTGGACCAATATGTTACAAGTCTACTCTGTTAAGTTTTATGCTTTACTTGATCCTAGTGCTATCTTGTCTTTTGTTACTCATTTGGTATCTATAAAGTTTTATGTATTGCCGCATATCTTTAATGAAGCTTATGTGGTTTCTACAGCGGTGGGTAATTTGGTTGTTGCAAAAAGAGTATATAGTGATTATCCTATAATGTTTCTGCAATAGATTATGTCTTGTTGATTTAGTAGAACATGACGTGCTTTATTTTGATGTCATTTTGGGAATGTATTAATTGCATGCTTGTTTTTCTACCATAAATTGTAGAACAAGGGCAGTCAAGTTCAATTTTCCAAATGAGCTCTTTGTAGAGTTGAAGAGGGGAAATTATATTCCTAAAATTTGAATAATTTTTTGTCTAAAGTCTTGTAAGACTATAGCCAAAGGTTTTCATTACCATGTGGTAAGGATCAAATATTTAAAATCTGAGATTCCACCTATTCAGTTGGTCACCGTAGTGAGGGAATTTTTGGAGGTCTTTCGTAACGATCTTCAAGAAATTCCTCCTGAATAGGAAATTTACTTCAATATTAAGTTATTACAGGATCTGAATCTTATTTCAATTCCTCCTCATCAGATGGCTACGACAGAATTGAAAGAGTTAAATTCTAAACTCAAATATTTACTATTCAAAGGCTTTATTCACCCTAGTATTTCTCCATCGGGTGCGCTTGTGTTGTTTCTGAAAAAGAAGGATGGTGACTTAGGATGCGCATTTATTACAGTCAACTCAATAAAGTCACAAAAAAGAACAAGTATCCTCTCCGTAGGATTGATGATTTTCTTGATCAACTCCAAAGTGTGAGTTATTTTTCAAAAATTCATTTGAGAGCAGGATATAAAAATTAGACTAAGAGGTGAATATATTCCTTAAATGTCATTCTTAACTAGGTATGGACGCTATGGATTCTAATTCATGATTTTTGGGCTAAATTATGCGCCGATGAAATTTATATGGACCTAATGAAAAGAGTGTTCCAAGATATACTTGGTAATTTGTAATTGCCTTCATTAATGATATCTTTGTATATACTAATATTGACTGTTATCATATGGTCCATATAAGGGTTGTATTGCAAGTCCTCAAGGACCAACAACTCTAAGCTGAGTATAGTAAGAGTGAGTTTTTGTTGAGATCAGTTATCTTAACAATATTATCTCAAGTGAGGGTATAGAGGTTCATTTGAAGAAGGCAAAAGCGGTCAAGAATCGTCCTAGACATAAGAAGCTTCTTGGGTCTAGCTGGTAGTATAGGAGGTTTGCTGATGGATTTTCATCCATTGGTTCTTTTTTTACAACTTTGACCCAAAAAGGTTAAGTTTCACTAGTCAAAAGCTTGTGAAAGAGTATTTCAATATTTGAAAGATAAGCGTAACTCCGCACTGGTGTTGACCTTACCCGAGGAAAATGAAGGTATTGTGGTGTACTATGATGCATCCAGGGTAGTTTTGGGTTGTATCCATATGTAACATTGCAAGGAGATAACGTGTGCTTCTAGGAAACTCAAGGTGCATGAGAAAAATTATTAAACTCATGACCTTGTATTAGAGGTCATAGTATTTTTTTAAAAAAAAATGGAGACATTACGTATATGGTGGTCATGTTGTTGTGTATACCAACTAAAACAGTGTTCAATATGTGTTTACTCAATAGAAAATAAATCTTTGACAAAGAAGGTTGTTGGAAAACTTTTGATGGATTTTGACATGAGTGTCCTTTACCATCCAATCATGGCTAATGTTATTGCGGATGCTTTAAGTTGTGTCACTATGGGTAGTGTATCTCATATTGAGGAGTTTAAGAAAGACATACTAAAATTTTTTCATAGGTTAGCCTAGTTGGGTGCTCGACAGAACATTCTCCAAATGGAATTTTTGTAGTACATATAACTCTGAGTCATCTTTAGTGATTGAGGTGAAGCCTACTAAAAACCTTTATCCTCTATTGTTGGAGTTTAAATTGGTACATGACAAGTTGCATGATTTTTTCTCCGAAGGAGGGATGGTGTTTAAGGTACCACGGGAGGTTGTATGTGCCAAATGTTGATAAAAAAATCTAATTCTTGACACAATCTATGTACCATGTACTTAGAAAAATTATTTGGTGGGACGGTTTTAAAAGGGATATAATGGAATTTTTCGCTTGGTGTCCAAATTGCAAACAAGATAAAACCGAGCATCTAAGGTCGGGTGGTATGACCCAACTAATGTGATATTCCTAGTTGGAAGTCGGAAGACATTAATATGGACATTTTTGTTGGCTTTCTATGAACACGAAGGCAAAATGACTCAATATGGGTTATTGTTGATTGGTTGACGAAACCTGCCCACTTTATCCCCATTAAGTCTATTTCTATGGTGGAAAGTATGCAAGAATATACATTAAAGATATTATTAGTCTTCATGGGATTATTTTGTCTATAATTTGGGATAGAGGTGCTCAATTCACTTCTCATTTTTGGAGGTCATTTTTATACTGTTCAGGTTCTCAAGTGAACGTTAGAACAACTTTTCATCGCCAAATGGATGGTAAAGTGGTGCGTACCATTTGAAACATAGAAGATATCTTTAGAGCTTGTAAAATTGATTTCGAAGGAAAGTAGGACGATCACTTGTCGTTTATTCAGTTCTCATAAAATAATAGCTTCCATTCGAGTTGATATGTCACCATTAGAAGCACTATATTGTAGAAAGTGTAGATATCCATTTGGGTGGTTTCAGGTTGGTAAGTTTTCACTCCATGGTTCCAAGATAGTCCATCGGTCTATATAGAAAGTTTGGTTGACAAGGAATAGATTGAAATTGCCCTATAGTAGGCAAAAAAGTTATGCTGACAATAGGAGGAGAAACGTGGAATTCGAAGTGGGTGATACGGTGTATTTTGAGGATTTCACCTATTAAATGGCTGACAAGATTCTCCAAGAACGTCATGTTGGTCCCTATGAAAGATTGCAACGGGTTGGCAAGGTTTCATATGAATTGAAATAACATAATAAATTAGATTTGGTTAACCAGGTATTTCATGTCTCCTTACTTAAGAACTGCAATGTAAACTGCGAGTCCATTCTTCCTATTGGAGGATTAGATGTGTATGAGGACCTTTTCTATGAAGAGGTTTCGGTGGAAATCATTGATCATGACATAATGAAGTTTACGAACAAAGAGATGGACGTGGTAAAAGTTTTACGGAGGAACCACCTAGTTGATGGTGAAACTTGTACGCTGAAACTTACTTCTCAAATAAAAAGTACAGTTGCCGTATCAGGTAAAGAACCCAAGTAATGAGGTTGGAGTCGATCCCACGAGGAAAATAGTTCAGACTTAATTTTATTCTATTGTTACTATTATTTTGTCAACTGTTTCCTTAGAAAACAAAAGACAGAAAGGGGGTTTTACTCTAAATTAATGAAAATAATTAACTAGATTAATGCAACAAACTAACAATTTCAAATCTCGGAGCTTAATCATTTAATAAAAGTCACTAGGGCTTATGTTTTCCTCACAGGTTCCTAAATTGATAATTCTAACTATAACAATTCATTCCTAGTATCATGCACGTAAAGTGATAAGTTATGTATTTCTAAGTCCTTGGTCAAGAATCTAGAAATATTTACTCAGCACCTTGATTCGGCTACGTGTGTTGCTATACTAACCCTTATCTTTACCTCATATTAAGCATTGTATTCGATATTTGACTAAGTTATTACCTCGTTCCAACAAACCCTAGCCTATTAGATAGTTTACACTAAATCTATGTTGATAATTCTTTCCTATTATCTACCTCCTTGGCCGGAAAGTAGCATTAAGGCGAGTTCTAACGTTTGGGATCCGTTAAAAGGACTTCTAAATGAAAGAATTATCAATACATGCATGATACTATTATAGAATTGATATTTTAGTAGGATTTTACATCATTTTTAACGCATGGTTCCCACAATGCTAGTTATAGAGTTTAGTTACCCATGGTCATAATCACACTATTCACACATTTAATATAAGAATTCATGCACTTACATTAATGAGAAAGACTAAAATCCCAAAATTCACTTGAATAATAAACAAAATCACAAACAATAATAACCAAAAAAAGTGTATCAACTCATGAAATTATTCCTTCAATACTTGAACAAGAGAACTAAAGATTATTGAAAATTCTAATTGTCTAACCTAAAGTCTAAACCAAAAGTCTAACCCCAAAAATGAGGTTTTTGGAACTATTTATTTTTTAAAAAACTAATAAAAAAAGATTCTAATTACAAAAAATCTTTCAAAATGTGTCTGAGTCGACAGACCTCATGAAGGACCCTATTGGTCACAACGGGCCATCATGGCCTCCGTCGTCCCATACTTCACAATTTCTTCTTCTTCTTTCTTCATTAGTCTCAACGAACATGAATGACGGACCGTTCCAAGCATGATGGTCCGTCGAGGGTCTCTGTTCCATAATACTTTCACATCTTGGAATTTGGGTACTAGGACTACTCTCTGATCATTATGACGAACCAGCAGGATGGACCATAGTGTCTATGATGATCCGTCATGTACTTCCTTAATACCACACAAGGTATGACTTCCCCATATTACTTTAGTAGCTTCTATCCTCATTATGATTCCACCTACGGACCGTCATAGACTCGATGGACCGTCTTTCTCAAAAACATATGTGTTGATCTTTGGGCAGATTCTTGAATGTAAGGAGAAACTTGCATAAAAATCAATACAAAAAGGCTTTTGTTCACACAATTAACTTAAGTAAAAAGCATTAAAAGTACCGTAAAACCACGGTACCTCCACACCCTCAACTTTAATTCATTTTTTGTCCTCAAGCGACACACTATTCCTCACTACAAAATTTTTGTACGAGAGTATCCATATTTTAGCTTTCGCAATCATTTGGCTGTCTATCCCGATTATTCTCATCATGTTTATGAATGTTATCACTATTGGGCTTAAATTATGTGGAACCAGACCATGATATAGACTTACCACGCACTGACACCCATCCTCTTCAATTTCTCACTGATGTGCTAATATTTCAAGTATTGCAACTAGTGTCCTAACTTAAAAATACCATCTTCATTTTTCACACAATGATTCAGTTATAGTATAAGGATTACTATTCAACACTCACTCTCAGAACAAATTTACAACTCATTGACACATATTGCCACAATCCTGCCCTTATTTTCACTTCTTTAAGTTCGCCATATAACTCTTAGGATCACAATAAGACTTTCTTAAATGTTAACATAGGATCAGGGTCAGGTAGGGTATAATTAGGTATACTTTAGTGACTTGTTTCCCTCCTCTAGATATCAGCTAAACGTTCCACCTTTTAATCATTTTATAATGCCCAATTTCTCAATTTTCTTTTTATCTTGTTTTTTCCCTTTATTATCCATATATGTAAGTGACCTTTCTCTTATTTTTTTAAAAACTATTTCTGTTTCGTTCTTTCTTTGTCTTCATTCTTCCAACCCCACTTTCCGGAGTACTCCTTATAATAGCCACCATCAACTCATGACTTTGCCATGAGTCATGGTTCACAATACCCAGGGTTGGGTCAGGGATACAACAAGGTTGTTTACTAAATTTGCCACCCTCAACTTATGCTTTTGGCATAAACTGGTGTGCATATGTTCAAGGATGGACCATGCAACACATTGTTCCTAGAGAAGATCAGTTTGTGTGAAAAGGAAAGATCGGTTTTTAGTCTCAAATTATTTGGATCAATACAGGATTCACTTCATTTAATTTTCTTTTATATATATATATATATATATACATATATATATTCTACTCAGGATTGACTTTTTCGAACAAAGGCCTATGATCCAAATGAAGCATACTCCGAGCAGTAGAAAGAAGATTGTGGGATTTCGGTTTTTGGGGAAGTGATATGCATCAGTTGATAGAGAAGTGGATGAGAAAGGCAGGATTAGAAACGGAGAAAATGGGAGAATGAGGAAAAGAAACAGTTTAAATGAAGGGGTGGGGGGTTTAAAAATGTTGAAATCTTTTAAAATTTACCAATCAGGTTGGTTCTAGTTGCTTGTTAATGACACAACGAGTCCCCGAAGATACTTCGTCACAGATAAGACGATCCGTCATGGGTTCTGTCGTGGGTTCCATATTTTTTAAAAGAAATGAAAAACGTACATTGCACTATGGATTCATGCGACTGTCCGTCGCAAGCGTGAAGGTCCATCGATGTATCCGTCAGTGAATGTTGCATAGTGATTTTTGGCACAATTTCTTTGTGATGTGCTACCAGCAAATATAAAAACCATTAGTAGAAAATTATAACATTAATAGAAAGAAAACTATAGTTGGATTAGAGGATGCGTATTGGGTTGCCTCCAAATAAGCGCCTTATTTAACATTGCGGCACGACTAAAGACACTTGATTACTCAGACTTCATCAAAATGGTATGCCTCTATCACTTGATTCTCTAATTCAGCATACCCGAAATAGATTTTTTATTTGTTGTCCGTTCACCATAAACCGCACACCTTCTTTGGTTTCCAACTCAACTGCTCCATGAGGGAATAGTTGGTTAATCAAGTAAGGGCCAGTCCATTCGGAATTGATCTTGACCGGAAACAAGTGCAACCTAAAATTGTATAAAAGCACCAAATCCCCAACCATAAACCCTCATTTTTCATTTTTTAGGTCTTGGTACTTCTTCATCTTTTCTTTGTGAAGGGCAGAGCTTTCATAAGCTTTCAGGAGAAATTCATCGAGTTCATTCAACCTAGTTAACCGTTGGTCTGCAGCTTCGTTCCAATCCATTTTAAACTTCTTCATATCCCACATGTCTTTATTGTCTACCGAAAGATGACAAACTTTCCCATATACAAGTCTTGATAGGGACATACTTAAGGGAGTCTTATACGCTTTCAGGTAGGCCCTAAGAACATCATCAAGCCTCCTTGACCACTAGTTTGAGGATGGTATGGAGTGTCCACATTATGGCGAACCCTATATTTCTACAAAAATCCCTTTCACAATTTATTGCAAAAGTGGGATCTCCTATCACTAATAATTGCCTTTTAGATACCAAATAAAGAGAATATATTGTTTTTCTAGAATGTTGTGACACTCTTCCCGTCATTGTTTTCGAGGATGATAGATTCCACCCATTTAGATACATAATCAACCACTTCTAAAATATACTTCATTCCATGAGAACTCACAAAAGGACCCATAAAGTTAATACCCCAAACATCATATAAATTAATGACAAAAATGGTGTTAAGAGGGAGCTCTTGCTTTTTTCAAAACGCCGCCATCTCTTTGGCAAGCATAACATGCTTCGACAAACTAATGAGCATCATGATGAATAGTTGGACAATAGTAACTACAATGTAATATCTTATGAGTAGTTCGGATATTGCTATGATGTCCAACAACGGGTGAGGAATGGCATGCCTCTAAAACACTCAACATCTCAACTTCTATCACACAACGCCGAATAAGCCCATCTGCACAGGATCATATATAAATATGGTTCGTTCCAAAAGAACTTATTCACATTGTACATGAACTTTTTTCATTCATGTAAGGACAAGTTTGATGGAACAATATCGCTAACAAGTTAGTTCACAAACTGTGCGAACCATGGAATCAGCACTTGTGAGGCAGCCAATACATTCTCATCGCATAAAGTATCATCAACATCTGTCTTATGCCCTAATTCTCTCAAAGCTTCATCTTCTAGACGGGACAAGTGATGGTTCATTCCAAAAGAACTTCTTCACATCGTACGTGAACTTTTTAATTTCATGTAAGGACAAGTCTGATGGAACAATATCGCTAACAAGTTAGTTCACAAACTGTGCGAACCATGAAATCAACTCTTGTGAGGCAGCCAATACATTCTCATATCGTAAAGTATCATCAATATCAGTCTTATCCCTAATTCTCTCAAAGCTTCATCTTCTAGACGGGACAAGTGATTGGAAACTTGATTTTCTGTGACTTTTCTACCTGTCACCTCAAAGTCAAATTCGTGTTCCAATGGTGTGAAGGATTTTGTTTATTCTTTGTCCCAGTATAACACCAAGAACAACCCCGCTAGCATCGCACTTCAGCTCAAATGGAATGTTCCAATATGGAGAAATAATGATAGGCACAAACACCAATTTTTCGTTTAGCTCGCCGAATGCTTTAAGACAGGATTCATCAAAATAAAATTTACAATCTTTCTCCAGTAGTTTGCACAACTGATGCACAATTTTAAAAAAATCATTGATGAATCTCTGGTAAAAACTTGCATGCCAAAGAAAGCTTCTCACACCTTTTATAGAGATAGGTGGGGCAAGTCTCTCTATTACCTCGACTTTAGATCGATCAACCTCTATTCCCTTTTCTGAAATGCATTGGCCCAAAACAATACCTTCTTTCCCATGAAGTGACAATTTTCCCAATTTACTACAAAATTGCAGTCTTCACATATCTTAAGAACCTTAGATAAATGGCTCAAACACCGCTCGAATGATTCACTAACCACAAAAAAGTCATCCATAAAAACTTCAATAGCATCTTCCACTATGTCAGGAAAATCGACACCATACATCTCTGAAATGTGGCGGGTGCATTGCACAACACAAACGGAATTCTCTTGAATGCAAGGGTCCCATATGGACAAGTAAAGGTTGTTTTCTCTTTATCTTTTGGTGCAATACATATCTTAATATACCACGAATATGCATCAAGAAAAGACTACCACCCTTTTTCAAGAAAATCTATGCAACATCTTATCCATGAAGGGCATAGGAAAATGGTCTTTTCGGTCCATGTATTTAATTTACGATAATCCATACACCCCTCCATCATCTAACTGGTCTCATTGGAACAAGTTCATTTTTCTCATTGGGGAACACATTCATTCCCCCTTTCATAGGTACACACTGAACAAGGCATACCCAACTAATATCGGCAATCAGATATATTACTCTGACATCCAACCATTTAATGATTTCTTCTTCACGACCTCTTGCATAGGTGGATTTAAGCATCTCTGGTGCTCAATACTTGGCTTATTAATGGGCATGAATTGAATTTTATGAGAACAAATACCAGGAGAGATCCTAATAATGTCCCCAATTGTCCACCCTATATCTCTTTTGATCCTTTTTAGCACTTTTACCAAACTCTCACTTGTTGTTCATTCAGATCGGATGCAATGATATGCGGCAAAGTGTCACCAATTCCTAAAAATTCATACCTGAGATGAAGTGGGAGAGCATTAAGTTCTAACTTTAGAGCCTCCTCTATAGATGGTTTCGAGGGTGGAGACTCGCGATTCTTCATGTCTAACTCATATTTCTTCTGTTTAAACAGAGCATCACACCGCGACTAATGACTCATACTCTTCAATGCAATCGTTATCAAAATTCTTTATCACTACCGCTAATGATTCTTCACCTTGTCGTTCTTCTATTTGTGTCTCAGATGACTTAACAACTTTGAAGGATAAAGCTGACATCGATTGGAGCTCACCACTATGACTCATGGACCAACAAATGTTGAAGGTCACTTCTTCATTGTTAAACAAAAATTTCATCTGCCCTTTTTCCATATAAACTAAGGCTCTAACCATAGCAAGGAATGACCTCCCAAGAATAGTAGGCACTTCAAAATCGACTTCACAATCAAAAATAACAAAATTTTTCAGAAATATGAACGACATCATAATATGGTGCATCGCAGTGGGATTTGGATCACCCAAACCCAACTTCTTGTAAATCGAGACGGGCATGAGATTTATGATGTCCCTCAGATCACATAATGCTTTTGCAAAATGTAATAACCCGATTGTACAAGGAATAGTAAATGCACACAGATCTTCTTTATTGTGTACTAGAGATATTGTAGCAATAGCACTACAATGTTGCATTCTATCATCATCAACAAAAGGGACCAATCTTTTATTTGTAAACAGATCTTTAATAAACATGGCATAACCGGGCATTTTTATAGAGCTTCTACCAAAGGGACATTGATAGAAAGCTTCTTCAATATTGTTATAAAACGCAGATGTTTACCATCCTCAGTTTTTTTCACTAATCTTTGAGGAAAAGGGGTTTATTATCTAGGCTTGGGAGTTACCTTTTTAGGCACTTCAGCATCTTTTCCTGTGTTATCTTCTACTTCACCACTAACCTCTACCACTTTATCATTATCTTTTATCACCTTTTCCTCATTGGACGACATAGGTTGGTCAATAGTTTGCTTACCACCCCGAGTATTGATTCCCATACAGTGTCCATTATTTTTCAAATTGTTGACAGTGTTGCTAGAAAGAGTGCCCAGTTGCCGTGTGTTCACAGTCGTAGATAATTGATCCATTAGCAATTCAAACTACTTCACCGATATTGCATGTGTATCCACTTTCTGCCCAATAGCCTCTAAATCACTCCTTAACTCTTTAGTGTGCTCATCACTAGCGTCGAACCTCCTAATAATTTTGTGCAACATATCCTCAACTCGCGCCATACTACATCCACCATTCCTAGGAGCAACTTCACAATTTTGAGGAGGAACATAGGGCTCATTCCTATCATTTCTGTTACCATAGTTACCCCTGTTGAAGTTGTTGTCGGGCTTGTAATTCCCATCTCGGACATAATTACCCTGAAAGTTATAGTTAACATAGTTCCGACCATGGTTTCCTTAACCATGGCGCAAATTCTTCTCATATGACCCTTGGGTATTCAGCCAGAAACCCCCTATCTGCTCATTTACCTCATAGGAATCTCCTTCATAATAATATTCATCATTTAGTGGTGGTGGTTTAGGCTTGTAATTTACTGCATTTATCTTTTATGAACCCCAATGATATGTTTTAATACCAACCAAAGATCAGTTCTCATCTAAGCCCACTCTTCATGAATCTTATCTGTGGCTGGATTGTGTGTGGATTGCACTTAGAAGGTATATATTCCAATATCAAAGTTCCTATTTACTTCATGCTTTTTTTATTTCGGTAGATTTTCTCTAACTTTTCTACAATCTTGGCATAAGGACACTCCCCATAAGAACCACCAGCTATAATATCCAATATCGCTTTATTATTATCATCTTGTCCCCAATAGAAGATTTCTTTGAGTTATTCATTATCTATGCGGTGATTAGGTACACTTCTCAAAAATGAAGTGAATCTATCCCAAGAACTGCTAACTGACTCTCGTGGTAGTGCCGCAAAATTGTTCACTCTCTCTTTGTGATTTAGTTTCTTTTAAACCGGGTAGTAACATGCTAAGAGAACGTCCCTTAGTTGGTTCCAAGTGAAAATTAAGTTATAAGGGAGCTTAGTGAACAAAATAGCAGCCTCTCCCGTAAGTGAGAGTGGAAATACTCTTAGCCCTATTACATCCAAATTCAAATCAGGCCTCCCTACACAACTTTTACACACTGCCCTTACCTTAGATACGTGGTGATGTGCGTCCTCAAAAGGTAGCCCTGAAAACAAACCTCTAGAAGCGAGCATTTGCGTCACACTACTAGTTACCACAAAGGTGTGGCCTTTTGAAAGAGGGGGCAAGACAAGTGGCGCATCAGAATCTGCAATATTATCATAACCTTTGTAGTATTCTTGAGAACGTGAAGTGGGGTTTTGTCCCCATTGTTGATTTTTAGCAGGATCTTCGGGTAATAACTGACCATGAGCATCAACTGGAGCAGGGATGTACTGGTTTGGATAATCATCGTTCATACCCAAGTTTTGATTCATAGTGCATAGTGTACGCTATAATTTGTGGTCGTAGGGAAGCAAGGTTTCTCTTCCTCTCCATGTATTTGGCATACAAGGAAGTTAGTTCTACAAGAATAAAAAACAGTAGAAAACTAAAACTAAGAAAATACTGACTATACTTTTTAATAAGTTAAACTTAATCTATAAGCTACTTTCCCCGTTAGCGGCGCCAAAATTTGATATGCTCAAACTTACTTATCGTATCAAGTAAAGAACCCCTCTAATAAGGTTGGGGTCAATCCCTTGAGGAAATTATTTCAAACTTAACTTTAATCTATTATTACATTTGTTTAGTAAACTATTTCCTTAGAAAAGAAAAGACAGAAGAGGGGGTTTTTAATTAAAAATTAATAAATATAATCAACTAAATTGTTTAACTAACTAACGATTCAAATCTAAGAGCTTTATCAATTAATAAAAGTAACTAGGGCTTAAGTCTTCCCCATAGGTTATTAACTTGATAATTCTAACTTTAACTATTCTTTCCTAGTATCTTGCATGTAAAGTAATAAGTTATGTATCCCTAAATCCTTGGTTCAGCATCTAGAAAATTTCACTCCGTACATTGGTCCGGCTACGAGTGTTGTTATACTAACCCTTACCTTTACCTCATATTATGCATTGTATTCGATATTTGACTAAGTTATTACCTCGTACCAACCGAAACTAGCCAATTATATAATGTACACTAAATCTATGTTGGTAATTCTTTTCCTACTATCTACCTCCTTTGTCCGGTAAGTAGCATTAAGGCAAGTTCTAACGTTGGCCATCAGTTAAAAAGACATCTAAACGAAAGAATTATCAATTCATTCAAGACACTATTCTAGAATTTCTATTTTAGTTAGATTTTACCTCATTATTCACCCATGGTTCCCACAACCCTAGTTACAGAGTTTAGTTACCCATGGTAAAAATCACACTATTCATACATTTAGTATAAGAATGATTCACTTACATTAACAAAAAAGAATTAAATCCAGAAATTCACTTGATTAATAAAGAAAAGCACCAACAATAAATTCCAGAAAAAGTGTATCAATTAATGAAATTAATCCTTCAATACTTAAAAAAAGAGAACTAAAGATTATCAAAAAGTCTAACCGTCTAACCAAAAGTCTCACCCAAAAGTCTTACCAAAAGTCTATCCTGCCAAAACAAGGTTTTTTTAAATTTCTATGGTAAAAAAAACTAATACAAAAGGATTCTAATTACTGAAAATCATTGAAAACACGTCTGAGTTGACGAACCTCGTGATGTACCGTAGAGGTCATGATGGGCCGTTATGGTCTCCGTCGTCCCATACTTCACAAATTATTTTGGTTCTTTCTTCATAACCCTTAACGAACAGGTATGACGGACCGTTCCAAGCACGATGGTGTGTCGAGGGACTCCGTTCCATAATACATTATCTTCTTTGAATTGGGGTTCTAGGACTACTCTCTAATAACTACGATGAACCAGCATGACGGACCATCGTGGCTATGAGAGTCTGTCATGTTTCCTTATTCGACACTAGGTCAGACATACTCATTTTCCTTCACCATCTTCTATCATTATTACGATGCCACCTATGGACCGTCACAGACTCGAAGGACCGTCATAAGCTCCGTAGGTTGTCTCTTCTGCATTTCTTTCTCAAAACTTCCACGTTGATCTTTGGAGAGATTTCCTTCAAATAAGGAGAAACTTACGTAAAAAATAATACAAAAAGTCTTTTGTACACACACTAAACTTACGTAAAAAGCACTAAAAGTAGCGTGAAACCACTAAACATCAGAAACATGGGAAGCCTAGGCGGACATGAAGTTCAGATGTCCTCATCTTTTTCCTACTTAAGGTTAGTAGCTCCTCTTAAGAATAAAAATAATGAATAATGTGTTTTTGACTTTCCTTCTAAATAGGTTCATGTTTCTGTAAAGGTTTGAGCCAAATAAGAGTTTTAATGAAAAAGCTTTCGCTTTAACATAATATTCTATATGAATTGTTAGTATAAATTATCTTCTTGAATTTTTTTTATTGTTATGGCTTGAATATAAGGATAGCATGGTGACTATTTTATGTATTTTGAACTCTGATTTATTTTGATAAGGTAGTTCCTCATTTTGTGTTATTGAATATTGAGCTCTTATATATTAAAATGCTGAATTGGGTTGCTATGTATAATGTTGTTGTTGTTTGTTAAATGGAGTTGTAACTCATGATGATTTTTGTGTTGTTGTTGGTTGGGCTGCTAATATTTAGTCTATCCTTTCCCTTCAAAAATATTTTACTGTCATTCAAAGACGAATGTTCCTAAGGGTTAGATAGTGTAACATTCCGGAAGCTCCATGATTTAGAATAGATATTAACATATTATATAATGATTAAAATTAAATTTATAGACCTATATTAATGTAATAATGTTAATTTAGGAGTATTAGATCATAAACGTTAAGGGACGTCCATGACGTCTTGAAACTAGTGCAAGTTAAACTAGTAAATGTCCTTAGATCTTGCAAAAGTATAGGAGTGTCATATAAAGTCGAAATTTGAATAAATTACTTTTATTAGGTAAAATTATGCATTTATGGTAAAAACGTCCAGGTCCTACCCCCCGGGGATTTCCCTAAGGGTCGAACCCCACCTTGGCCAAACAAGCTGCCAAAAGGCAACAACCAATTACACTATGATGAAGTTTCTCCATGTCGCGGACATATTCCACCAAGGAAAAAAACTCTTGGTTTGCATCGGGAACATGTTTTATACATTCCAATCTAGAAAATTCATTTAGAAAATCTTGCGGAGTTAACTATACGACACATACTTGTTTCGCAAAAAAATCTGAATGAAATTTGAATTCAACTTTGACTTCATTAAACTGTCACTTTCAGTGAGGGTTATTTTTGTTATTTTAGGGTAGGTTTAAATATTTATTTTAAATAAGTTTCACCGAACATTCACTCAATAAAATCAAATCCCCAAATAATAACCAAAAGGTCACACCTCTCTCGACTTTCTCTTTCTATTCATCCTGCAATGTACGATCAAAGAAGCTTGATAAAGAAGAAAGTCTACAAGGTTAATACTCATGTTTTGTTGATAAATATTCATTAAGGTATGATTTATTCACTTTCGGGTGTCCTTTTCCTAAGAGTTCATTTAAAACTTTATTTTGAAATCACTAATTCTTAGGAATTTTTTCTACAAATAGGTTTTCTTCTAAAGATGAAATGATGATTGATTATGATTAATTTTTATTACTTATGGCTAATTAATTATATATTGTTTAGTAATTGATGTTGATTAATGGTAATTTCATTTGATTTATGTCCTTTCCTGAATTTTCCCCAAATCATGGATTTTACTTATGAATTGATGGGAATTAAAGAATGTATCGAATGTTAGATTTGTCCTAACTATTCTAATTTATTCATGGACTTCCTAGGGTCATGTATTGTTGTTATTAGATCTATTTCTTGAAGAATTCATGATGAACTTTTTTCCCCTATTCCTAGGTTAAAAAATTAGGTTGAATTGGTTAGTGTTAATGCAATTGACATAGTTCTTTTGTCTATTACAAATATATGATGTTATTAACCGTATTTATGGCTTAATATGGTTTATTTATGGAAATACCATTGAAGAAGGATTATAAAGGTCATTTTGTAATAACTTGTGATCTTGAATACTTTACTTCAATTATGATGGCTTATACTTGATGATGAAGTTCAATTGATGCTTTACATGTGAATAGATTAAGTAGGTTGAAATATCTTTGACTATATTAATTATTATTATGGTATGATTTATAAGAGTTATTGTGAATAGACTTATTTGCCTTACTATTATATGACTATTATATGACTATTCTATGTTGATCTCACAAATGAAGTGATGTTATGAAAGGACAATATCATGCAATACCTACTAAGCTAATGATTATGTATATACAAGAGGTTAGTATCCTATGGAATATATAAGATATAATGATTAAGAAAGACTTAAAGACAATTCAGGATAAAAAAATTTATCTTAGCACCAAGTGAACTAGTAGAAAGATGCGTCCATTCCTAAGTAGAGATACTAGTTCGCCAAGTTTTCATGAGATAGAGATTACAATGCCAATGGCATAAATAGGGTCTCTACTATGTTTCCCTGTTCTTGAAATATGTTGCCCCTATAAAAATACTAGCTAGTGCATCCACCTAGAATTCTATGTTCATGTTTTTTTTTCTACGTTGACAAGTAGACCAAAATCTTTCGATATAGGGTTTCATTAAACTTCATTCCATAATTAGCTCATGTGATCTATGTATGATAAGGAAATTATTCCCAAAGGTAAAACAAATGAGTAAATGTAATAAAAGAAGATTGATTAGGATTACTTGAGGGGTGGACTTAGGAAAGGTAGGGGTATGTGACTCTACCTAGACATTGCACAACTTAACTCTTAAGGGACTTATATGAGATGGTCTTATTGATTATGATCTCATGAACTGTTTGATGTTGACTTTATCGAATGATACTGATATATAATATTGTCTATATATATGAACATTTTAATGTTATAAATTTCTATATGTGGTGATGAATACATATGATGATAGGTTATATAAAAGAAAACAATACTTATGATATCCTATCTTGTTTACTTGATTTTGTGGGGTTATGTGACTTCACACGAGCATGGAAATTGTAAGTATGGAATGGGATTGCTGTTAAGCATTTTGTATGCTTTGTTGTAATAAGATAATGAATATGAAATGTTGTTATGGCTTCATGTTGATGTTACCTTTGGTATGAACTACTTTATGTTATTGTGATCTTTTTGTTCTATATGTTCTCCTGTGTATGTGATACGCTCAAACTTACTTCTCAAATAAGAAGTAAAGCGGTCGTGTCAAGTAAATAACCCAACTAGTCAGGTTGGATCGTTCCCACGAGGAAAATAGTTTGACTAAACTTCAATCTACTATTACTATTGTTCAGTCAATTACTTCCTTGGAAAGCAAAAACAATTAAGGGGGGTTCTCTATTTCTAAATAAATGAAATTAACAAGAAAAATTGAAAGAGACACTTAACAATTTTGAATTTTTGAGTTTAATCAATTAATAAAAGTTACAAGGGTTTACGTGTTCCCCAAAGGTTCATACCTTGACAATTCTAACTATGACAATTCATTCCTAATAAGTTATGTATTTCTAAATCCTTTGTCCGGCATCTAGAAAATTTCACTCCGCAACATTGTCCGGCTACGTGTGTTGCTATCCTTACCCTTATCTTTACCTCATATTAAGCATCGTATTCGATATTTGACTAAGTTATTACCTCGTACCAATCAATGCATGCCTATTAGATAGTGTACACTAAATCTATGTTGATAACTCTTTTCATATTATCTACCTCCTTGGTCCGGCAAGTAGCATTAAGGCGAGTTCTAACGTTGGCCATTCGTTAAAAAAGACTTCTAAGCGAAAGAATTATTAATACATGCAAGACACTATTCTACAATTGTTATTTTAGTTAGGTTTTATCTCATTATTTGCCTATGGTTCCCACAACCCTCGTTGTGGAGTTTAGTTATCCATAGTCACAATCACAATATTCAAATATATGATATAAGAATTCATTTACTTACTTCAATAAAAAAGAGTAAAATCTGAAAGTTCGCTTGATTAATCAACAAAAATCACCAACAATCACTTACAAGAATCTCAAAGTAATCAAGAATCTCACAAAAAGTCTAATGATAATCAAAGACCTAACCAAATAACCCAGAGTCTAACCTCAAAAACGAGGTTTTTCAAACTATTTATAGAAAATAAAAACCTAATTAAATAAGAATTCTGTTAGCTGGAAATCTGTCTAAACGCGGCAGGGTCGACGGACCTCGTGACGGATCGTCGTGGTTACGACGGACCGTTATGGACTTCCTCGTCGCATACTTGTGCAATTTCTTCTGCTGCTCTCTTCATTACCCTCGACTCTAAGTACGACGAATCGTCACAGGCACAACGGTCCATCAAGGGTCTTCTTTTAAAACACTTAAACTCTTGGAATATGGGTACTGGGACTACTTCTCTGAACTTCATGATGAACCTGCAGGACGGACCGTCATGGACTCCGTAACCCCACATTTGGTCAGACTTCCCATCTTCATTCAGCAGCTGCACTATGCTGCCACCTACGGACCGTCACAAGCTCCGTAGGTGGTCTCTTCTACGTTTCTTTGCTAAAAAAACTCCGCATTCATCTTTGGACAGATTTTCCTGCAAAAAAGGAGAAACTTATATAAAAATTAGTACAAAAAAGGCTTTTGTACATACTAAATTTAAGGAAAAAGTGTTAATAATACCGTGAAACCATGGTATATCAACACCCTCAACGTAAATTCGTTGTTTGTCTTCAAGCGATGCACTATGACTCAATAAACAATCTTTGTTCAATAGTATTCATGTTTTATCCTTTGCAATAATTTTGATATCAATCCCGATTAATCTCATCATATTTATGCATGCTATCACTACAAGGATTGAATTATGTGGAATCAGACCATGACATAGACTCACCATGCACTAACACCTATCCTTTTCAATTTCTCACCGAGGTGTTAATATTTTCGGTAATACAACTAGTGTCCCCACTTCAAAAAAAAATCCTCATTTTTCACACAATGATTTCAGTCTGAGTGAAAGGATTACTTTTCAACACTCACTCTCAGAAAAAATTCACACTCATTCATAACTATTGCCATAAGCTTGTCCTTATTTTCACTGCTTTAAGTTTGCTATACAACCCTTAGGATCACGATAGGACTTTCGTAGCTTATAACATAGGCTTAGGTTTAGGTAGGGTATAGTTAGGTATTATTTAGTGACTTTTTTGCCCTCCTTGACATATCGACTAAATATAGCATATTCTATCATTTTATTTTGCCCAGTTTCCCACATTCTTTCACCTTGTTATTTTCCCTTTTTTTTCTTCATTTGTGTAAGTGACTCTTTACTTTTCTTGGTTGTATATTATTTTTTTTCATTTTTACTATTCTTTCAACTAATCCTTGAGTCACTTTACTTTTGTTCTTTCTCTCTCTCTACTCTTTCAACCCCACTTTGCAGAGCATTCCTCATAATAGCCACCTTCAACTCATGGATTTGTCATGAGTCAAAGTACAAAATACCCAAAGTTGGGTAAGGGCCATAACGAAGGTTGTTTACTGCATTAGCCATGCTCAACTTATGCTTTTGGCATAAGCGGAGGTCCACCTGTCCAAGGAGGGACCAGGGCCAACACATTATTCCTGGAAAAGATCAACTGGGGTGAAAAAGGAAGGTCTAATTTAAGCTTAGATCATTTGGTTCAAAGAAGGATAAATTTCATTTGGTTTTATTTTATTTAGGATAAAAATGGGCTATATTGAATAAAGGCCTATGATCCTTTCCTAATTGTCTTTCACAGCTTACTTTTAGCAGGACTAACCAGGCTAGTTCTAGCTCAGTACAAATAGTGAACTATTAAAATCTTCCTCACACTAACTTGACATCTCATCACTCTACGAGATTATCAGACACCTAATTCGAATTTTAGACTTAGGTAATGCAGTTGTGTACCTCTATGTCTTACTTAGAGCCACACATTATCAATTACTATGCCTAGTCATGCATCATTTTCAAACTTATCAGGATATCATTTTAGCCATCATGCACCAGAATTAAACTATGTACACTTAGACATGCCGGTTAAACAGAAAAAGTAATCAGTCCCTTGGGGAAAAATTACACAGGAAAGAAAACCCCAAAAGAGGATACTGAAATTGGGCTACTCAGACTTTACCCTAGCACTCACTTTCCATTTACCCCACCCCAATAAAAAGACATGGAATTTTCCCCAATGCATAAAAAATTGAAATACTAGAGTTGTAGGTGAAGCAAACCTGGGGCGCAAAGTGTCGTCGATCAGCAAGATGGTTATTCCGCTTCCCAGGAACCCACTTCCTCCGTAATCTGGAAACCCACAACGTTTTCTTCAGAAACAACCGCTCTATCAGCAGTTCCTCCCGCAATCTCCACAGTTCAAGAGCTAGACACCGCAGCCGCTAGCTCTCCTACTCTCATCTGGGGCACCTTTTCCTCAGCAAGCGAGGCTCTCCTCGCAGCCTCCATATCACGGCGCTCCTTCTTCCGTGCTTGCGGCTCATCCTTCGATCGACCCCTACGCCTCTTGGCATGCTTCAAAGGGGGAGGTGGTGGAATCTTTGAGCTGGCGAATAGAGCCGCCAACACTGTGCTTCAGCAGGATCGACAGAAGGGGTCTCAGACTCAAGCACCCTAGCCTCTAAGATCATGTCAATATCTGCGCGAAGACTGTCGACCGCAGCCAGAAGGGTAGACATATCCACCAAAGGATCTGGCTGGGACAGCACCCGCAACTCAAAAGCATCCAAGCGCTTGTGAATCTCATCGATCTTCTGCTTTGTGTGCTGGACCATTTTCCGCGCTAAGCGCTCTTCTGCCTCGATAATAGACCTCTGCATCGACGTCTAAATATGATGAAGAAGTGTAGCCATTTGCGCCACTAATTTTTGGACCGTTGCAAGAAGGACTAGAGCGGGTAAAGGGGTTGTGCGAGAGGAGCTCAGGGCAGTGCTACTACCCGAGATAGACTCGATCGGGGTAGTGTAAGTGGAAGCCGCCAGTGTAGCCGTGCGGGCTTGGGCTACCGTATCAGCCAGATCGTCAACAAGTGGGGGCAGCTATGGACGTGGCCCTCTGCGTGGATCCAAGTCATTGGCCTTATCTCTGATGAGGCTGACATCAACAGTGCCTAGAGGGGTCTTGAGCTTATCAACGTTCCATTTAGGCACACTTGCAGACCTGCAGAGAGAAAAGATAATGCAAGGGAAATGGTAAGTAGTTGTGACCTTAAAAGCCCTCTCGTGCCTGACTGCATGTAGAAGCCAAGCAAAATCCACCTCGAACCCGTACCTTCACTGCCATCAATATTGCTCGATCTTATTTAACGATATTATCGGGGGCTGTGGGGGAAAGGCAGTGGCGGACAATCCACCACAAAAACTTTGCCGTGAAAGTAAGGTTGGCCTTCTTGATGGCCCCCTTCGGCTCGGTTACCCATTCGGCACCCTCTCCATCAACGGACAAGTGCAGGGCCATCCACCTCTTTGTATTCTCTCTTAGTGATGGTTCACGCAGGAATTGGTCATCTTTAACAATCTGTCATCGGTAGTCAAACTCTATAGTGAGAGGGGTCCGATTAGCATCAACACCCTCGCCGTATGGAAACCGGCATATGACAGGCAGGGATATATCGACCTAAACGCCCCATTCTCGGACTTGCTCCAGTGGGGTTTGTTTGGCATGGGCAGCCCCCCTATAAATCTGTGATCGGAGAGTCGCTACGTAGGATGCATAAAACTCTTGGACAAGCTCTTCACTATAACGTCCCAACGGACATGGTGTCCACTTCAGTCGATGTCTTGTGTACAGATTGTCGATCTCACGAATCATCGGGAGACTCCCTCTAAGGACCCGCCACTCCAATGTGAATGTTCGAGTCATAACTCCTTTGTCATTCAGGAACTTTGCATCGGAGTAGACTTGAAATTGCCCGTTGACACACCACCGGTTGGGCTGGTCATTAGCCGAGGTGAGGTCGTGAGCTGGTGAACCGGATGTGGATTCCGAACTGTCAGCCTCATCAGACGAGGCCGATGCTGCAGCGGTGGCAGGTGCGGGAACCTCAACAGAGCCAGTGGCTTCCTCCCTCCACGAAACTCCTAAGGATTTACACGCTCTTTCTTCATTGGTGGCTGACCCAGACGGTGTGTCGGTGAGTGTGTTCTCCTCATCAGACAATGAGGCAGTGACTACGCCGGACTCCACCTTCTTGGGTGTGGATCTGGACGCACTTGCAGCACAGAAAGGGGTGGAAGTGCCTTGGGGCACGTACTCGGGGTCATGCTCATCATTAGAGCCAATGACCAGGAGTTTAGACGGGGCGAAAGACTTCTATTGCCCGCGTGCATAGACTCGATGTTTTTTTGTTGCCATAGTATATATTACCTGTAAATGATCAATATTAGTACTAGAAGTAGCAAACTAGACAAGCAAAACCATACAAAAAAATTAAACTAAAATGACGGGCCACGTGATGGCTCGTCGTGACTATAAACGACCGTCATGGGGTCCGTCGTATCTTACTTGGACTGTGTTTATATGGAGAACCCTGAAGGAGAGTCTATGACAAGTATGACGGTATGTTTAGGATGGACCGTCACAAGTACGACTGTCCGTTATAAGTGTTCGTCAGAGGACAATTGAAAAATATATGGAGACCCTTAGGAGAGAGGTCTCAGACTATCATAACGGTCATGAAGGACGGACCGTCGTGGGTATGACGGTCCGTCGTACTTTTCCGTTTGAGGACACTTAAGAAAATAGAGAGAGACCCTTAGGAACAAGGTCTCTGACAACGAAAACGGTTGTGCAGGATTGGCCATCGTATGTATGACGGGCCGTCACATGTGTCCATTGAAGGACACTTAGAAAAGGGGAGAGACCCTCAGAGATAGGGTCTCTGACAACCAGAATGGTTGTGCAGGAAGGACCGTCGTGGGGATGATGGTCTGTCGCATTGTCCATTGGAGGACACTTGCATAAAATTGGATAGTGGGGTGTTAGGGCTTTAAGAACGGACCCAATGACGGTCCTTCGTGGGTATGACGGTCCATCATCAGGGTCTCGTTCTGTAAATCAGTGAAAGAACTGGGGGTGCCCCGTTCATCCCGATGACCCAAATTGAAATGATAGTGTTTAAACCTACATTTTTCTAACCCAAATGCCTAGTACACTATCAATGCTAAAGCACCTATTCTAGGGTTTTAAATACGGATATTTTGAAGGTTTTTAACCTAGGTCAGAAATAATTTAATATAAAATGAAATGAACATATCAAGAAGAACTAGGCTAATACTAATTGATCAACAAAAATGCAATATAAATGAGTAGAAATTGGAGACACATACTTGAGAATTTGAGAAAAACAAGAGGGAAAGGTACTTGATGATCAAGTAGACGCCCACAGCAGCAGCTCTTTCACTAGTAGATGATGGCGTTTAGGATTTTGGGAAATATGGGGAAAATGATCGGTAGAAGGGAGAGATGGTTTTGGAAGTTTAAAAGGGAGGGAAATAGGAGGAAGAGTAAAGGAATGGGGTAAAATGAAGGGTTGGGGGTTATAAATGTTGAATTTTTTGTTAAAACCCCCAGCCGGGTCGGGTCGGGTATGCCTCATTAAAGACGCGATGACACTCTGTCTCATATGTGACGGTCCGTCATTAGTTCAGTCGTGTGTGCCCTAGTTTGAAAGTAACAGAAATACGTACCTAGCACGACGGATTCATGCAACGGTCTGTCACAACTGAAACAGTCCGTCGTTTTATCCGTCAGTGACATTTGTAGAGTAATTTTCTGAAGAATTTCCTGGTCATGTGCTGGCAAATTAAAAAACCATTAGTAGAAAATGCTACCATTACAAGAAAGAAAAACTATAAGTATTGGGTTTTCTCCCAACGAGTGCCTGATTTAACATCGCGGTACGACTGAGAACACATGATTACTTATACTTCATCAAGATAGTATAACTCAATCACTTCATTCGCCGATTCAAGATGCTCGAGATAGATTTTTATGCGTTGTTCATTAACCTTGAACCATACACCCTCCTTATTATCCAACTCAACTGTTCTATGAGGGAATTGTTGGTTAACCAAGTAAGGACAAGCCCATTTGGACTTGAGCTTTCCCGGAAACAAGCACAACCTAGAATTGAATAAAAGCACCAAATCCCCCACCATAAACTCTCGTTTTTCAATTTTTTTGGCATGGTACTTCTTCATCTTTTCTTTGTATAGGGATGAGATTTCATAAGCTTTCAGGCAAAATTCATCAAGTTCATTCAACCCAGTTAACCGTTGTTCTACAACTTCGATCCAATCCATTTTCAACTTCTTCATAGCCCACATGGCTTTATGCTCTAACAAACTGGAAGACGACAAGCTTTCCCATATACAAGTTTGTATGGAGACATGCATATGGGAGTCTTATACGCTTTCCAGTAGGCCCAAAGGTCATCATCAAGCCTCCTTGACCAATCCGTTCTACTAGCATTCACTGTTTTTGACAATATCTGTTTTATCTCCCGATTCGACACTTCAACTTGCCCACTAGTTTGATGGTGGTAAGTAGTGGCCACATTATGGCGAACCCCATATTTCTTCAATAACCCCTTGAACAATATGTTGCAGAAGTGGGAGCCCCCATAACTAATAATTGCCCTTGGGGTGCCAAAATGAGAGAATATATTCTTTTTTAAGAATGCAGTGACACTCTTTCTTTCATTGTTTGCGAGGGCGATGGCTTCGACCCATTTATATACACATTCAACCTCTACAAAAATGTACTTCATTCCATGAGAACTCAAAAAAGGGCCCATAAATTCAATACCCCAAACATCAAATAACTCAATCACAAGAATAGGGTTTAGAGGGAGTTCTTGCTTTCTTGAACTACCACGATCTTGTTGGCATCGATCACATGCTTTAACAAACCCATGAACATCTTGATTAAGAGTTGGCCAATAGTAACCACATTGTAATATCTTATGAGCGGTTTGTATACCGCTATGATTTCCACCAACGGTTGAGGAATGGCATTCTTCCAACACACTCAACATCTCACATTCTGGCACAGAACGCCGAATAAGACCGCCGGCACAACTCCTATATAAGTATGGTTAATCCCAAAAGAACTTTTTCACATCGTACATGAACTTTTTTTCTTTGATGAAAGGACAAGTTTGATTGAACAATATCACAAGCTAGATAGTTCGCAAAATCTGTGAACCATGGAATCAAGTCTTGTGAAGCAGCCAATACATGCTCATTGGGGAAATATGATTTATGATAGTCTTATCCCCAAACACTATCATAGCGTCATCCTTTAGACGGGAAAAATGATCACCAACTTGATTTTCAGTTACTTTTATATCAATCACTTCAAAGTCAAATTCTTGGAGCAGTAATACCCAATGAATCAACCTAGGTTTTGCATCCTTCTTTGGCATCAAATAACTCACTTCTTAGTGGTCAGTATGCACTATAACTCTAGTACCTAGAAAATAGGAGCGAAATTTCTCGAAAGCAAAGACTACTGCAAGGAGTTCTTGCTCAGTCACTGTGTAGTTCTTCTGCTCCTCATTTAGGGCTTTACTATCATAGTAAATGAGGTGGTGGATTTTCTTCTTTCTTTGTCCAAATACTACACCAAGAGCAACCGCACTAGCATCGCACATCACCTTAAATGGTCTGTTCCAATCTGGAGAAATAATGATAGGTGCAGACACCAATGTTTCTTTTAGCTCACTGAATGCTTTAAGACAGGATTCATCAAAACCATATTTTAAATCTTTCTCCAGCAGTTTGCAGAATGGATGTGCAGTCTTTGAAAAGTCTTTGATGAATCTCTGATAAAAACCCGCATGCCCAAGAAAGCTTCTCACACCTTTCACAGAGATCGGTGGGGGAAGTCTCTCTATTACCTCGACTTTAGCTCAATCAACCACTATGCCCTTTTTTAAAATGCGATGACCCAAAACAATACCTTCTTTAACCGTGAAATGACATCTTTACCAATTAAGTACTAAATTATAGTATTCACATCTCCTAAGGACCTCTGATAAATTGTTCAAACACTGCTTGAGTGAATCACTAACCCCAGAAAAATCATCCATAAAAACATCAATAGTATCTTCCACCATGTCGGAAAATATCGACATCATACATCTCTGAAATGTGGCAGGAGAATTACACAACCCAAACGACATTCTTTTGAACGCAAAGGTCCCATATGGACAAGTAAAAGTAGTTTTCTCTTGATCTTCTGGTGCAATAAAAATCTTACTTTACCCCGAATATCCATCAAGAAAATAGTACCACCCTTTTCCGACAAGTCTATAAAATATCTTATCTATGAAGGGCATAGGAAAGTGATCTTTTTCAGCCCATGAATTTAATTTGCGGTAATCCATACACACCCTCATTCAAGTAACCGATCTCATTGGAACAAGTTCATTTCTTTCGTTGGGGACCACAGTCATTCCCCCTTTCTTAGGTACACATTGAACAAGGCATACTCAAATACTATCGACGATCGGATAGATTACTCCGGCATCCACCACTTAACGATTTCCTTCATCACGACCTCTTGCATAGGAGGATTTAAGCGTCTATGGTTCTCAATACTTGGCTTATGATCAGGCATGAGTTTGTTTTTATGAGAGAAAATACCATGAGGGATCCCAATAATGTCCGCAATAGTACACCCAATATCTCTTTTGAACCTTTTTAGCACTTCAACCAAACACTCAACTTGTTGTTCATTCAGGTCTGATGCAATGATTACATGCAAAGTGTCACCATTTCCTAAGAATTTATACCTGAGATGAGGTGGGAGAGCTTTAGTTCTAACTTTGGAACCTCCTCTATAAATGGTTTCGCGGGTGGGGACTCGCGATTCCGGTTGGAGCTCACCACTTGTCCTCATGGACCTACAAATTTTAAAGGTCACTTCCTCATTGTTCAACCAATATTTCATCTGCCCGTTTTCCATATCAACTAAGGCTCTACCTATAGAAAGGAATGGCCTCCCAAGAACGATAGGCACTTCAAAATAGACTTCACAATCAAGAATAACAAAATATGTCAAGAATATGAATGACTCCACTTTTACTAGCACATCATGGAGTATCCCTATAGGCCTTTTCACTGTTCGATCAGCCATCACTAGTAGCATCGCAGTGGGCTTTGGGTAATCCAAAACACCACCTTTTTGTAAATTGAGAGGGGCATGAGATTTATGCTTGCCCCCAGATAACATAATGTTTTTGCAAAATCTAATAGCCCGATTGTACAAGGAATAGTGAACGCACCCGAATCTTCTTTCTTTTGTACCAGAGATCTTGTAGCAATAGCACTACAGTGCTGCATTCTATCATCATCCTCGAAAGTGACTGATCTTTTCTTTGTAACCAGATCTTTCATAAACTTGGCATTACCGGGCATTTGTTCAATAGCTTCTACCAAAGGGACAGTGATAGAAAGCTGCTTCAGCATTGTTATAAAATGCTGATATTTACCATCCTCAGTCTTTTTCAATAATGTTTGAGGAAATGGGGGTGGTAGCCTAGGCATGGGAGTTACCTTTTTAGGCACTTCAGCATCTTTTTCAGTGTTATCCTCTACTTCACCATTAATATCTACCACATTATCAGTATCCTTTGTCACCTTTTTCTCATTAGTTGGCATAGGTGGGTCAATGGTTTGCTTGCCACCGCGAGTAGTGATTGCCATACAATGTCCATCATTTTTTAGATTTTGGACAGTGTTGCTAGGAAGAGTGCCCGGTTGCCGTGTGTTCAGAGGCCTAGATAATTGGGTCAATTGTAACACAAGTTGTTTAATTGATATTGCATGTGTATCGACTTTTTTCCTAATACATGATAAATCATTGCTCAACTCTTTATTGTTCTCATCACTAGCATCGAACCTCCTCATAATTTTATGCAACATATCCTCAACTCGCGCCATACTAACTCAACTATCCCTAGGAGTAATATCACGATTTTGAGGAGGAACATAGGGCCCATTCCAATCATTTCTATTACCATAGTTACCCCTGTTGAAGTTGTTGTTGCGGCTATAGTTTCCATCTCGGACATAATCACCCTCACGGTTGTAGTTACCATAGTTCAAACCTTGGTTCCCTAGACTTTGGCGTCAATTCTCTTGATTAGAGCCTTGGGCACTTTTGCGGAAACTCCCCGTCTTCTCATTTACCTCATAGGAATCCTATTCATAATAACACTCATCATTTTGTGGCGGTGTTTTCGACAAGTAGTTTACTATATTTATCTTTTCTACACCCCAGTGACATGTTTTAGTACCAACCAAAGATCAGCTCTCATCTGAGACATTTCATCATGAATCTCATCTGTGGCTGGGTTGTGAATGGACTGTACTGCGAAGGTATTTATCCCGACATCTTACTTCCTATTACTTCAAGCTTTATTATTCCGGGAGATTTCTCTAATTTTTTAGCAATCTCAACATAAGCTCACTCCCTATAAGATCCTCCTGCTATAGTGTCCAACACTGCATTATTATTATCAATCTGTCCTTGATAGAAGTATTTCTTCTGTGACTCATCATCTATGCGGTGATTTGGGACACTTCTAAAGAACGAAGTGAATCTATCCCAAGAACTACTAACTGAGTCTCTTGGTAGTGCCACAAACTTGTTCACTCTGTCTTTGTGGTTTAGTTTCTTGGGGATCGGATAGTAGCGTGCTAAGAAGACTTCCCTTAGTTTGTTCCAAGTTAAAATTGAGTTATAAGGGAGATCAGTGAACCATATAGCAGCCTGTCCCGTCAGTGAGAGAGGAAACACTCTAAGACCAATTACATCCATATCAAAGTAAGGCCTCCCTACAAAGCTTTTAGACACTACCCTTACCTTAGCTATATGGGCATGTGGATTCTCAGATAATATCCGTGAAAACAAACCTCTGGCAGTGAGCATTTGCATCAGGCTACTAGTTACCACAAAAGTATGGCCTGGTGGTAAAGGAGACAAGACAAGTGGCCGATCAGAGTCTGCTATGTTGTCATATCCTCTGTAGAATGCTTGGGGCTGTGGAGCGAGATTTAGTCCCCTCTGTTGGTGTTCACCCAGAGCATCGGGTAAAAACTGACCATGAACATCAACCGGAGCTGGGATGTTCTGGGTTGGATCATTATGTTTAATTCCCAAGTTTCTATTCATGTTGCGTAATGTACGCTCTAATTCGTGATCGTAGGGAAACAAGGGTTCTGTTCCTCTCCGTGTATTTGGCATACAAGGAGGCTGGTTCTGCACAAATGAAAAACAATAAAACAAAGTAAAATCAAGAAAATATCAACTATACTATAGTAATAAGTTTAAGTTAATCTAAAAGCTATAATCCCCGGTAGCGTCGCCAAAATTTGATACCCTCAAACATACATGTAAAATAAGAACTAAAGTAGTCGTGTCAAGTAAATAACCCAACTAGTGAAGTTGGAATCGTTCCCACGAGGAAAATAGGTTTGGCATAACTTCAATCTACTATTACTATTGTTCAGTCAATTAGTTCCTTGGAAAGCAAACACAATACAAGGGGGATTTTCTATTTATAAATAAATGAAACTAACAAGCGAAATTGAAAGAGACACTTAGCAGCTTTGAATGTTGGAGTTTAAACAATTAATCAAAGTAACTAGGGTTTACGTGTTCCCCACAGGTTCATAACTTGATAATTCTAACTATAACAATTCTTTCCTAGTATCTTGCATGCGAAGTGATAATTTATGTATTTCTGAATCCTTGGTCCAGCGTCTAGAA
The DNA here is from genome assembly GCF_036512215.1 of Solanum lycopersicum. NCBI lineage: Eukaryota > Viridiplantae > Streptophyta > Magnoliopsida > Solanales > Solanaceae > Solanum > Solanum lycopersicum. Next base: position 25,177,147 of record NC_090806.1, read on the forward strand.
AATTTCACTCTGCACCTTCGTCCGGCTACGTGTGTTGCAATCCTAACACTTATCTTGACCTCATATTAAGAATCGTATTTGATATCTTACTAAGTTATTACTTTGTACAAATTATACTAGCCTATTGGATATTATACACTAAATCTATGTTGAAAATTCTTTTCCTATTATCTACCTTCTTGGTCTGGCAAATAGCATTATGAGAAGTTCTAGTGTTGGCCATTCGTTAAAAAGACTTCTAAGCGAAAGAATTATTAATACATGCAAGACACTATTCAAGAATTTTTATTTTAGTTAGGTTTTACCTCATTATTTGCCTATGATTCCCACAACTCTAGTTGTGGATTTTAGTTACCCATAGTCATAATCACAATATTCAAATATATGATATAGGAATTCATGTACTTATTTCAATGAAAAAAGTAAAATCCGAAAGTTCGCTTGATTATTCAACAAAATCACCAACAATTACTTACAAGAATCACAAAGTAATCAAGAATCTCACATAAAGTCTAATGATAATCAAAGACCTAAAAAAATAATCCATAGTCTTACCTCAAAAACGAGGTTTTTTTTAACAATTTACAGAAAATAAAAACCTAATTAAACAAGGATTCTATTTGCTGGAAATCTGTCAAAATGTGGTTGGGTCGACGAACCTCGCGACGGACCGTCATGGACTCCGTCGTCCCATACATGTGCAATTTCTTCTGCTGCTCTCTTCATTACCCTCAACGTCAAGTATGATGGATCGTCACAGGCACAACAGTTCGTCGATTCCAAAAGACTAAAACTCTTTGAATATGGGTACTGACACTACATCTCTGAACTTCATGACGAACCTGTAGGTTGGACCGTCATAGACACGACAGACTGTCATGGACTCTGTAACCCCACACTTGGTGAGAATTCCACATCTTCCTTCAGCAGCGGCTCAACGATGCCACTTACGGACCATCACATGCATGAAGGACCGTCACAAGCTCTGTAGGTGGTCTCTTCTGCATTTCTTTGCTCAAAAAACCTCCCCATTCATCTTTGGACACATTTCCTACAAATAAGGAGAAACTTATATAAAAATTAGCACAAAAAAGGCTTTTGGACACACTAAACTTAAGGAAAGAATATTAATAATACCGTGAAACCATATTATATCAATGTGCTTTAAGTCTTACTAAATGACTTAGTGTATTTTCTAATGAAATGGTCCTTTTATGGATTCTTTCACATGTTATATGTGTTTTCAACAAATATGTAGTGTAAGACCCCAAAAATATGTTACGGTGTCCAGAATGTCACTTGTTCGTATAAGCTTTTTAACATGTTAATGAATTATTTTAAACTATGCTTGGGTGATTTGAAATCATTTTGAAGTAAAACATCAATGGACAACCAAAATGTTTGAAGAGTAGCCACCTAAGGGGCCTTATGTATTTTTGTGTGCTTATATGTATGTTGTGAGCTTATGAGGTCATTATATGAGTATTAATGATGTTTATAAAAATTTTATTGAGTTTCATGAAGTTTGGAGGTCAAACGCCTAAGAACGTCTAATATGTTGGAAAGTTAGCCCTTGGTATGCTTATGTGTTTCTTGATAGTGCCTTACATGTTTGGATGTGATTTACATGATCATTTAAGGTGAAATTTAATGGAAGAATTAAAATATTTTAAGGTGCATTTCCACGTTGGAATAGTCTTGGTAAGACATCCAAAGGGCCCCGCAAAAAGGACCACAAAAAGGACCTAAGGGCTGTCGAGAGACTGCCTTGGCTTTGTCAATCGATTGATCCAAACGATGCCCTGTTTGTTGAAAAATGGCATGTTAGTGGTGAATTCATCAATCAAAACTTAGTAAGGGTAAGGCTCAACGAAATCACAAACCAAGAACAATTGACTGAAGCCACAGACGGCCCGTCGGTGGACCTACTGGGCATTGATGATGCCCGTCGATGGTTGTGTGCTACTGGTACGTAGTGACTGCATTTTTTAAGGGGTGAATGGGAAATTTACCCCATATCCTAACATAACAATACTATTTGTTTTTGTTATTTTTCGGTGTATGTAAGTGATAAAAAACGTGATTAACCCATTCCCAATCATTTCTACACAAATTAGACTTTCCCTCCAATGATTTTCTCACTAGAACCTCCATTGAAGATGAATCTCAGGAACATTTTGGAGCTTGTATTCACATGGATTCTTCATCTAATTATAGAGGTTTTCTTCTAGATAAAGGTAAGGTGATCCTTAATCTCTAGTTATCCTTAAATCTAAAGAGTTAATCTAGATAAAGGTATATGTGTGTCTACTGTTTAATATGCACTTATGGTGAATTATGTGATATTAGATCCATGTTCATTGATGCGTTGAATACTTGATCTCTATGTTCTATTGATTTTTAAGGTATGTATTTTACTGTTATAGCGAGTCCATATTACATGTATATAGGATTTGTTTGTGAAATGTTAATTGTAATTACTTCATTATATTGGTGTTATTGGTGATTGTGGGTATGAAACCTTGGTGATCAAATCAAAGGAATCTTTGTAAGGGTTGATCTATATATTTTAGCCAATAGATTTATGATGCTAGCATGCTTATTGTGATATTCAATTATAAAAAGTGTTGATTAGATACTTCCTATGATGTAATGTTATTATGATTTATATGTAATGGATCCAATATGTATTAATACATGATAGTTTGAAAAGGATTAACCTATGTAAATTTATCTTCCATGAATTCCGAATATGAAGCATGTTTACAGTGATCTCGATCGAGTTTATTTGCAATTGTAGTAGGATCTCGTTTAGTCTATGATTGTCTTTACCTAGTGACCTACACATACATTATTGATGCATTTTGATTGATGATCAAGATTAGGGAAATTGGTTGATGATTAATGTCTATCTATTGTCTAGAATAATTGTGATGTTCTACAGTAGTTGTATCATGACCTTGTAACAACATGTATATGGTTTCTTTCACGATTAAAGTACATTTATCTACTTCCCTATCCTAGCTCTACCATATCTTTTGTTTCATTTCTTCTGGAACAATCACAAACACTTTTTTTATTATGGATCTACTACAAGAAATTCAATGCGGTATTATTCATAAAAAGGGTATATTTATGAATATTGATTAAAAGGATTGATTAATTGGTAAGGTCTACACTTCTCCTACAGTTCTCTAACCTTTCACTTGAAGAGATCTTCTCAATGTTTTAAAAGAAGATTTTATGATCAACCTTTCATTCTTTCAATCTAGCCATGAGGTTTTTCTCAAAACTTTTTGAATGGTCAAATAAGGATGAATTTATTTTAACATAATGGTTTGAGCGTGATTTTACTCCAATTGCATTTATGAACCCATGTCCCTTCCCAAAATCAATTTTGCCCTTGCATGGACATTGTGATCATGACTTGTTATCAATTGAATTGTGATTTTCTTACGTTAAATTGCTTATATATACTGTAATTTATGTTAATTGATTATCAATTTATTGTTAAGGATCCATGTGGATCCATGTATGAAGATTTGAACAACAGTAGCCTATGTTCTATGTGTTAACCATAAGTTAGGATTCATGGTGATTGTTTTGAGTTTTCGATTGGGTAAAGATTATTGTAGCTACAGCATTTAGAGGATATTATTCATAAATTGTAGGTATGAACCCTTACTGATCGAATTGAAGAAAACTTTGTATGATTAACCTACATGTTTTAACCTATAGAATGATGATTCTAGCATGCTTATTGTGAGATTCAATGACATTAAAAAGATGGTTAGATAATGCCTATGATGTTATACTAATATGAATTATATGTAATGGATATCATGTGGATTAATGAATGTTTTTTTGAATACTATTAACATATTATATCTATCATCCATGAATTCCTAATATGAAGTATGTTACAGTGATCTACAGATTCTTCAAAAATATAGTAGGATCTCATCTAAGATATGATTTCTTGAAGGTACGTCCATATATTGGTGGTATTGACGAAATCTGACTTATAATCCATGCAAGTTAAATTGGTTGATGGTCTATGTCCTTCTACCTTCTAGTATGTTAATGTTTTGTACTAGTTGTAACATGACGTGGTAGTAGCTTATGTTTAACTTCGCGTATGTTTAAAGTACACTTAGATACTTACTTATATATGAATTTGTGATAAATATGGTGTATTGATTAATGATGATCAAAGGATGAGAAATTGGTAATAATGCTTATCTCCTCTACTCTTCTACTTCTCTGCTTCTTTATATTAATGTTGATAAAACCTTGTATGGCATTGTGGGGTACGGTAAACTTATGGTGGCAGTGTTTACTTTATTATTATTATTATTATGTATATGCATAACTTGTTCTTAGTCTTCTACTTGAGTCGTGAATTTAGGTTATGTACCTATTTTTATGAGCGTGTAAAGGGTTAGTTAATATTATGTATTGGTTCTTCCATAAATAAATTTTAAAGGATTGATTACCTCTACCCATCTACCCCTATGTAATTGTGTGAATATAATGTTAATGAGCCTTAAAGTAAAATATGAAGATTTTCTTGTCTATTATGCTAAGTTGTGTTGTATGTTATATATTTTAAAGTGTGATGTTGTATAACAGCGAGGGTTCCTCAATGAGTTATTTATAGTCATTATGTTATCATGTTGAAAAATATAACTAAACACTCACACATTATACATGCTTACAATCTAGTGAATGTTCATCGTGTCTAATAAAAGGTTGTTCTCATATTCACTATTGCCTACTACTATGCATGTAAAGTATTTGTATGTGAAGTATGTTATGTACTCCTTAATAGGATGACTTAATAGGTGTACTAGTATGGGCAAGGGTATGGGACTATTCCTATGCATTGCACATGTGTACCTTGATAGCATATTTCATATTTTGGTCTTTATATATATGAATATGTATGTATGAACATGTGTGTTTTGATGTGTTATGTTAATGGTGTGCTCACATATATGTAGACACACAAATGTATGAATGTCTACTGAAGACATGGGGCCTTGAATGGTGTATTCAAGTTTACCTATAACAATATGATCATTAACATATGCCATGTGTATGTGAAGGGATTTTTACATGATTTAGGTTGATAAACTTCAATCTATGACCTATGAGTTAATCATATGAGGGGATGACACTCCTAAATCTATAAAGGTTTTCAATAAAGGGAACTTAGCTTATAACCGAGTGATCTTGAATATGAGTGTGTGTCCCTTCCTATTGTAGAAAGTTAGGTCACCATAAACCTCATGGGGTGGATAGCCTTATGACCAAAAAGGGTGTTACAGTGATGTTTCCATAAGTAAATAACTACAATGCCTATATCTTGGCATAGAGATGGTTTTCACATGTACCCCCAAGTTCCATGACGATGTTTCCATCACTGTATATTTTCTAGTGGATCCACCTAAAACGCTATGTCATGTTTCGTCATTCTTTGGCTGGTAGACTACTCTCTTTGTGTGTGGGGTTTTATTACACAAGATTTGATGTTTAGAATCACATGTGTCACGACCCAACCCGATAGGCCGTGATTAGTGCCTGTTTTGGACACCCACATACAAACCTGCTAAGTATGACCAACTGAAACTAAGACAATATGGAATTTAATCAAATCAAGCCAACCCCAACGTCATATATATATATAAGAGGACCTGTCTCATAAGGAGTCATAACCATTCAACCATAACAGCATACGCGAGCCGACAAGGCCGCCACTATTCAAAGCATAATGATGTACACAGCCGACAAGGCTGCCCCTGTACAAGCGGACATCCCAAACAAACCATGTCCAGACCATTATCCAAAACATATATATACAACCCACATAATGTCCACAGACCTCTAAGGGTACATTAGTGAAACTCGACGGGACAGGGCCCCGCCATACCCATAGACGAGCAAAAGAATACACAAAAGTTATGTACCAAAACGAATGGGCTCCGGAACAGTGGAGCTCTCCCAATCAGCAGAGTAGATATCCTAGGCGGGAGGATCACCGAACTGCGCGTCTACACCTGCGGGCATGAAACGCAGCCCCCCGAGGAAAGGGGGGTCAGTACGGACAATGTACTGAGTATGTAAAGCATAAGGTAAAGATGACAGGATACCAATGTGGCAACTCGAAACAAAATATCGCTACACATATACTTTTTAAGTGAAAATCATGCATATATTTAACATTTAAGGTGCCCAGCTTCCCTAGTAAGGGGCTCGGCAAAATAATCATCACGTCATCTCCGTCATCATCATCATCATAACCATCCTCATCACCAATCATATATATAATATACATACCCGGCCCTCTAGTGAGGAACTCGGTGACATATGCAAGAAACTCCGCACGAACATTACCCGGCCCGGAACTCGGTGAAATGATAAATGACTCTATGCACGAGCAGAATATTATGAGCAACCATATGCAATTAAAATCAGTTCTTATAACTCAATAGAACAATCAACGTGAACCAGCAAGGAGTATTACCAAAGATTAATGTTTTATCAAGATTATGAAGCTTTAATACGATATGAAAACGTAAAATTTCAATGACTCTAAGAAGCATTACCATAGATATTAGAGATCATCATAGCCTTAGACATAACCGATATATAGAGGAATAATTGTGGAAGCAAGAATATACATCACCTAGACGCTTTAGAGGTAAGTATCAAATCTGTCCGTTATTCGCTTATTTTTAAAAGTCATGCCAAGCAAAGAAAGAAGGGACAGCGTTACATACCGTATAATCGAGCCGCACGTCCAATATTTACTGCTCAAGCTATTAATCTATAACAAGCAACAATCGTGCCGCAATTAGATAAACATCGTGCTTTACTTTCTTGTAAGCTAGCTAATAATCTAACGAAAATTCGGCAGCACCTCCCCTATTTTCCTTACTTCGTCCCAATCCGACAACAATCCAAATTATCCACAACAATACCAATAACACATATAACCCAAAGAATTATATTAAACAGCCCCCTCCCCAAAACAGTTCCATCTCGGCAACTATATCAGCGAAGCAACGACACACTGAGTGATAACTCGTTTTATAATTCCTAACACATCTACCTTATCGTATTCATCCTTTGGAGTATATACTCATAATCACATTCAACATATACATAATGCCAAAACAGAATTTTCCTGCAGTTTGCTTTAATCAAAACAGCCCAAGCACCAACACGACACCACTAATAATCCGATTATGGTTTCCATTCATACTTAGTACATTCAATAACTAAAACAAACTTCCTAAGCTACTGGTCACGCCCCCTTCTTAAAATTAATGGATAATTAACAAGGGTATTCTAAAGAATTAACACACCAAACAAGGAGATTACTAACCAAATTATTTGCAGCTGCTGGCCAAGAGTTGCAAGGTTGGTTTCTCCATTTCCATGGCTGCCTAAGACAAGTGGTGAAGAAGAAGATGATATGCAATAATGCATTTCACCACTTTATATAGCATGGAGTGGATTTCTCCACCTCATTTAATAGTATGAAGTGGAGGCAGCCCCCCTCTACACCTGTCCACTAAGGCCAGCCCACAATCTGATCCCTTTTTAATTTTTTTGCCTTGAGTGGTGGGGCCCATTGAATTAAATCAGTCCAAATTAGCCACTAATTAATCCCTCACTTAAATTTAATGGCACTTACATTAGCCAACTCATACTTAATATCACATTTGGAAATAACATCCTTGCCTAATATTTCTTTACGTCTTCTAGATCACGATGCGCACTACGTATATAAAAAAAATACGAGGCATAACAACATGGTCTATGTCGGTTAAGGCTATAGTTTCCCTAGAGTAAAATGAACAATGTAAGTAAAAGAATAGGACCCTAACTAGAATGACTTAAGGAAGATAACTTAGGATAGGTGGAAGCAATGAACCCATCTAGGCATTTCAGAAGTATCTCCTTAGGAAGTTCTAGGAAGGTGTCCTAATGAATGTCACTATGTATGTGTTCTTTATGCGTGATATTGTAGTATTTTTCTACTTGTTATGAAGAGGTGCATAATATGTGTCTTTATGAATGATGTTGATCTTGGTGAGTATATGATGAAGATCTTGCTTAACATAAATGAAGTGGTCTCCTCTTACTATGTTGATATATGACTTGGATGTAGAGGCTTGTGGTGTCATGATAGTTTTACTAGTATGTGTTAGGTTATGGGGCCTTACATGTAGACTGCACTAGTTGACTTAAATTCGGGGCATGAGTTAGGTCGTGTAAGGTTGTATGTGAAGTAGAATAAGTATATTAGTATAATAAGTAGGAGTTCACTATGATGTCCTTATAGTCTTGGATTAACTATGTCTATGTTATACTATACTTCTATAATGTTATGTGTTGTCTTGTGTAGATGATATGTATGTTTCCTTTTTGCCTTAAGGTGATGCATTGCACCAAGTATCACTATAAGATTACTTGGGAAGTTAATGAATCAAAGAGAAGGTGGTTCCCTGTTAAGGGAAAAAAAGCTTACTATTATGTGCCTTAATAATACAATAAATTATTTATGTGATCTTTTGTGATGTTTGGACTTTGAATACGTTTATATGAAATATGCAAATGATATAAATATTATAGTATGAAGGTTTTATAAATATTTAATCAAAAAGGCATGAAGTATGATTTCAAGAAAATCTACCTTTTAAATGCAAGTTTTGCATGGTTACCATATTTAGTGCATTCTTGTACTAATCCAATTCTGATATACTTTTTACACAAAATGTAGTTTATGGATGTTTAAAGGGTGTCTAAATCATTAAGGAGCTTTATAGGTGATTACCAATCTCAAGCCAAGGTATTCTTATGTCCACGAATGTCCTAATGTGTATTTACTATAAAGTCTATTGTATATCGCATAGTTTTGTATTATCTCATAAGGGCCGTGTCCCTAATGTACTCTAAAGCTTTTGAGTCTAACATGGAAACGAGACTTAGGGTCTAAATATGTATTATGACTTATTTTTTTTTATAGATTTGAAGTGATGTTTCAAGCGTATGAGATTCTATGAAAAGTAATAAATTTTCCGCTAAATTTACTCTGTAAATTCGATGAATAATAACTATGGGTTTGTACAAGTCCTCCTAAAGGTCAAGTACGCCATGGTTCTTCTAGGGGGTGCTCCCCGAGTGTGCCACACAGATGCAAAAAGTTGCCTCCACATCATGGGCTTTGAACATACCTTTATACCTCAAATAATTATCGCGAATTAAATCAGGCAGTTGCCTCCACAACACGCAGCCATTTCCCAGTTATGACTACATGAATGAAAGTCGAGTTGGACATTTCTAATAGTCCAATTAATGTATGGGGGGTTTTGGGTACTTTGGGCATTATATTAAAGGATTATTCAGCCTTTTTAGGGTATTTTAAGATTATTAATACATAGGAACCCCGAATAAAAGTTCATTCTTCAAAAATAAAACCCTTCTCTCCAAAAATAGATTTTCCCAAATCCTCGATTGAAGAACTATGAAGATCCAAAGAAAAAGATCAATTCTCCAAGTTTTTAACCAAAATTTCATAGGCTTCTCAAAACTAGTTATGTTTACTCTTTATGTATAGTTATATTTCTTTCTAGAGCCAATTCTTAAATAGTTTTCAAATTTCAAAAACATGATCCTAAATACTATTCTTCTTAAACTCAGGAGTACTTAGATAAAATTGTTTCAAACGAATTGTTATGATATATTATGGTTTAATTGATGATATTAATTTAATATATCCATGAACCCATGATCCCTTAAATTCCTTGATTTTTTCTTGTAAATTGGGATTGATAATTGGGATTTTCTATGGATGGAATTCTATGTAAATTACTTTATTTTATTAATTCTTTTTGTTATGTATCTCTATATAAGATTAAATTGAGTAAAGATTAAAATGTATTTTTGATCCTTATTTTTATATACTTTTACAAAAGATGAATTGTTAGTACAAAGATTAGTTTGGAGTTACGATTTTGTGGGAAAATTATGTGTAGGTCCTTTCGTAAAGATAGAGTTGTTGGGAATTGAATTATCTTGATTCGGTTTTGGAGGATCATAAGTTGATTTATTTTTATAATTGATATAGATTTAATACAAATTTTTTCCTATGTCGTATTGTTAACTTAGGGTTGCACTTTTAAAATATGGTATGTGTATCTATATGTGCATTGTGATCATGCCCTTGAAGGCATTATATTATAATTGAGTTGTTGCCTTAAGGTATATATGTATGGGTGTGCAAAGTGAATGTTGTATATTTGGATGGAAGATATAACTTCTCTTGATTGTTATATATGTTCATACGAATATGCAAAGGACATATCTCTCGTGATATTGCATCTTGATTTGTAGATTCACTCTTCTATGAATGTAAAATGAGGATTTTTTTGACTATATATTGAAGCGGGGGACGTTAGGATGGTTCCCATATTGATTAGTCTAGAACCCTAAGTAAATGTGAAACCTTAAATATTAAAAGAAGGTTAATAACGAAGTTAATCGGATAGACATAGGATTTTACCCTTTTCATGAATGAGATATCCTAAAGAATCTTGTTCGGCAAACCCTTGTGAATCACTCCTTGGTAGTGGTATTATGAGTTCGTAAGGCTTAGGGATGATACCTTCTGTAATACTATTATGTGAATGAACTTACTCTATGAGACCAAAGGCAAAGCACTGGTGGATATGCTTAATGTTGTAGTTGTATTTGAGTATGAGACTAGCTTAAGAAAAATCCTTTTATTATCCCTTAAACGATGTGCCTACATGGTATATGTCATAGTTCAATCTTTTGAAAGTAGAATACCTTCCACGGTGTGGGGTGTTATGAAATCGGATTTCATACCTTGCTTATGTGCTCTATGTTGGTTAGTGCCTTTTCTCATCATGTGGGCTTTACACTTTAGCTATTGGATACGTTCTACAACGTGTAGGTAGTAGTATATGATGCTATCTACACATGGAACGAGTAGGCTTTGAAGGTACTAGAATGGGTTCCCTTGGACTTTCACTAAAATTATTTGAATTCTCTTAAAATTTTAATGTCCCCTATATTGATTCAATGATGAATGTTATTTTTGGTGGTTTTGTTAGAAAGAAAATTTCCTTATATTTAGTTGTTTTAAGGAGTACTTAGGTATGCATTGAGGAGGTTGTATGTCGGTCTCTTCATATCTTACCTAAGTAGGTCTTAGGATAACCTTAGAGGGATGGTCTAAATGGTTTAATGAGTTATTTAATTAATACAGTCATTTCTTGTAAATTATGGAGTATTATTTCGTATGTTGAAGATTAACTTGCGGAATGAGTTTTGTACTAAGCTTTTCTGATTTTATCAAAATATCATGAAAATCATATTTCAACTAAATTGTTGTCACAACCGGAGAGCATTCGTCAATGCGACCAGCATCATCGTCCTCTCAAATAACTAAGACATGCCCTTAGCATTCCTTATAACATGTCATCAGTAAAATTGAAAATAAATACAAAGTTTTAATAATAGATGAAGTATAATTAGACTTCATATAAACGATCATAAAAACATAAGTAATGATATTCTAAAAGTTGCCTCATCTAAAAACCTTCAAAAGAGTACTAATCTGGACTTAGAAAATAAATAATCAATACGGCCTATATTTGTTAATACAAAAGAATCCATAGAACATAAATGAAAATAAGAGTATTCTTAAAATCTACTAAAGTCTTTGTAAGGTAGAATACTGAAAAAATAGCATCCCCGAACATGATGACTTACCAACATTTGGATAAAGAGTTCCTAACTTATTTGATAGACCTTTTTAATCTTCAATGGCTGGACCCCACTTTTGTAGTAATATAAAGTAATGGGGTTAGTACACCACGTGTACTAAGTATGGGTATATCGACATAAAATTGAAGGATATACCTGAAAAATGATAATTAATCATTTATTAGGAAAGATGCTAAGTCATATGAATGTCTTCAATGCACAAACCATAGAACATGTACATGTTAAGGATTCCATCAACATACAACATGATCATAATCCAATACATATTATGCTAGAGTCAAGTTAACAATTCAAATTGAAAAGATCATATACACTTAAAATACAAAACACTTACCAATGATCCCATTCCCATCATAGGAGTGCAATGGTCATGTCAAGCCCCATAACCCCACAAAACCAAGTAGATAAGATCGAAGGCCATAATTAAAGATTTGCTTCAAATAACTTGTAGCATTAGTAGTCATAACCTCAAAAAGAAATATAGACCAATAACATGTTCATCAACGTAAGAAACTTCATATAATAGTAACAACATATATCATAAGCATCATACTTTTCAATTTATAGTATGAAATAAGAAGAGTCTCCTAGGACATCCCTTAGAGTCTATTTGTGCAATCTCTAGGAAAGTCACATACCCTTACCTATATTCAATAGACTCTTTGAGTGACCCTTGTCAACGTCCTTTTACTCACATTTCATTTTACATGAGGGAACATTCACCTTAACTGACATTAGACCATGTGACCTAAATATGGTATACGATGTCATGAACCCCCACACAGAAAGAAGGTTGTCTACAGGCCAAAGTATAACTAAACATGATATAGCTTTCTAGGTGGATCCAGTAGCTAGTATCTTATGGTGATAATGTTGTTTAAGAACTAGGAGATGTATTTGAGACCAATAGTTTCATATTACATGGAAGCCTCTATGTCATGAGAGTCATTGCAAACCTATGTTCCAACTAGGGAAAGGCCAGCTATCATATCTAGTCCATCGGTTCTAAGCTTAAGTCCCTTTGTGAATCACCTTTAACTCATCATTTATTCATAAATCTTAATAGAAGGAGATTAATTCCTTGTATAAACATGATCATAATATCCTTAAAATTAGATGAGATTTTCTTTTCATCGTAACCTTTCATTTGTGAGATTAACATGTCATAATCTTGCGTTATCATGTTCTTATTATGATCTAACGAATTAACATTTTTATAGACAACCCATATTCATAGCATCATCATGAATACTTCATTTGAATTGTAACATCGTTTATAGTCTAACATAAACATCATAGAGTAATTACGACTTTACAAGACTTACCTCTTTCTTCCAAGTACCTCATTCAAGAACCTGCGTTCAACTTATCACAATCATAACAACAACATAGTGTAATACTCAATAGCATAATCAATACTAACTCTTCAATTAATTTTCAATATCAATTCATAGTGTAGGATACGGGAAAAAGTTCATTAAGAAGTTCATTCAAAAAACATGTTTACATGTTGTCAAGTATTAAATATAATCCAATCAAAACAATCATTTAGAGAGGGAATTCTTTTCAACAAATTCAAACATAACAAGTCAAATAACCAACAACACATACTTAATTAACCATAGAAAATTATTGTTTTTCATCGATAGTCATAAATCTTTTGTTAGGAAGACTACCCGATTTGTAGAGTAAAACCCAAAGAGTTGAATTCTTCAAAATCATCTTTGAAAGGAAATCTTGGGGAAAGGAATCCAAAGAGTGAAAAAAACATACCTTATTGACGTATACTCACAAAAAAATTGAATGGTAATCTTGAAGTCTTCGTCTTCTTTCTAATGCTTTTGTTGTTCTTCAACGACATTTGTAAAAGAGAGTTCTTGAAGAGATGAGAGAAATACTTTTGAATCTTATTTAGTGTATAAAAAGTTTTCTAAAACGACATGGAATAAATATATAGTCGTTCAATAAAATACCCAAAATACCCTCCACATGAATTAGTCTTTTTATGAAGTTAAATTACCAAAAATACGATTTTAACGAGTCTGGAAAGTGGCGGCGCGTCGCGGGGCCAATTCTCAATATCTTTCTCAATTTTTTGGTCATGGCTATGATATTGGTGTTATCGTTGCATTTCGAGGCTGTTTCTCAATCTTGAGGCTGTACACTGCATGCATGAGCTCAGACTTCACAACACCTTTCAACACATACCAGAACATTACACATAGCACTCAATTCATGATTCACAACATATATGATCTCCATATTCATAACTCATACTGAGCAACTTCCTTCTCAACATCATCATGTGATAAAAATACATCATTGAGTTACCATATTATTATTTTTCTCAAGACAACAACAAAACAACAAAATCTCTAGAAGACAAAATCCATGCCATTTCATATAAGTGCAGGATTAGAGAATGAAAGCATTTTCTTAAGCTCAAATTGGTGTAACTATTATCAAAACATGCTCCTATTTTGGAAAAAAGTTTAATTTCATATTATTTATTACTTCCGTTACTAAGAGGAATATATAACGTTAAAGAGTAAATAGATAAAGATAGCGGAGCTTCATGCCAACTTTAGCCTCCCATGTTGCACCTTCGAAAAGATGGTTCCTCCATAGAACTTTTACAAAGGCAACCTCGTTGATTCTGTACTTTTTGACTTGTAGATCTAGGATCCCAACTGAAACAAACCTCTTCATAGGAGAGATTATCATCCGACCTTAAAGAAAAAACATGCAAAAAGGGAAATGTAAGTATAAGACACATTTTCATGCCAATTAAGTAAAACATTAAACAATATAGAAGAAAAAGAATCATAAGGAACATCATTTAACACATAGATAAGGATACCCAAAATTTGAAACCAAAGGAAGAAAAATATAGTAAAATAACCAAAATTAAAAATAACTCATTTCACATTTACAATGAACTAAAATGACTTCAAAGTGGTGAACATCCAAAGTAATGCCAATGAGGAAGAGAGCTCATTTATGTTGGAGTTTCCTATATAAGGTCATCCTAAGACTCACTACGGTAAAATATGAAGGAAGTACACCTATGCGCCTTCAAATACACACCAAAGTGACCCTAAAGACTACATTCTTTTTACGTGCACACCTTTGGAGAACAAGCACCCACTCATTGGAAATATAATAAAAGAACACCAAAAAACACACCATGAATTCCATTACGGAATGTCTACTTTTGGTAATGAGTAGATAGCCCCTACCACCACCTAACCTAACTAGTAAACTCTTATAGAAGACTTGGCACCGAGACTCCCCTTTCAGAATTTCCTACCCTGTGCAATGGATAGATAGCGTCACATACAACCACCTACCCTTAGTAGTACGTTCTTTTAGGAGACTTAGTTCATTCAATCTGAATAAGAATCACCACGACATTTCTTTTTGAATTCCCACCTAGTGCAATACGTAAATAGTGTCCCATTCCACTATCTACCCTAAGAAGAACACTCCTTCAGAAGACTAGAATATTCATTGCTTTTGTGAGAGTTATCTTAACCAACAAAGACCTTTAGAGCTATACATGGAATCCGTATATTAACCCCTATAAAATGAGGGATCCACTCTTTCCTAGTGTGAGGAGATTCTCTTAGCTTTTACATGGTTTGTGTAATTGCTACACCTATGTGAGGTATAGTAAATAGATTAGGAGATTGATACTAAGTAAATCATTCTCTTCTAACAAGGAGTTCTCAGCTAAACAGGTACATTGGAATGCAACATCTCAAGTCAAGAAGAGTATCCCCACAAAACTCCTCTATTTAATCAACTTAACGTCATACATTCATTTAATTGTGTGTGTGTGTGTACTTGTGAGAAAAACTTACATAAAAACATCACTATATTTATATTAACTTCTCTACATACTTTAGGCATTCATTCATCAAACCACACCCTACAAATACTTCACATAATCATATACTTCATTTAGGCATAATCTAAGTCAAACATGCAATTGAGCTGCATAATAGATAACACAATAACCATATTCATCATCACTTTATTTCATATATTAAGCCATCAAATCCACACTCATAATACATAATAAGCATAATTATATTATGAAGTAAATACCACAACCAAGAAGGTGGACCATGCAACTCAAGTGCTGTTTATAATAACAATTACACACTAAAAGTAACTCCCCAATTAACCAATACATCACCAACTATAATAAATATCTCAATATTTCATCATAAAAGGCCCTTAGGGCAGTAGATAAATCATAATAACTACCCAAGAAAGACAAAGTTCATACCATACATAAAATGTTCATTTAACCCATTTCATAAGTTAGAAATTTTTAACATGCATAAACATGAGCTCATTAGGGTTTTTAAATTAAAATGATCTATTCGTACTAGAGTAAATACATTTAAATCATTAAAACACTTTTTACAATAAGACCCATGAATAAAGTCAAAGATAGAAAAATGGAACGAAAGAGGGTTCAAGGATGGAAAATATACCTCAATGATAAGTAAACCCACTAATATTTGTTGTAAAACACGTCCAATCAAGCCCTCCTTTCTCTCCTGGAGTTTTAGGTCCAATGGTGACTTTGAGAGAGTTTTCTCTAGAGAGGGAGTTCGAATATTTGAAGAAAGGTATCTAGTCTAGGTCTAGGACATAAAACTAATCTATTCTAACATAAAAACAATAAAAATATCATCTTGTGTCCTATAAGACATAGGGTGAGTTTACACAAAACACCATAAGCTGGAAGCAAGGGAGACAGCTTTTGCAGGCCTCCATCGATGCCTCTCAATGATGTATCGTCAATGTGTCAGTGTCCCATTGATGAGGGCTCATATTTTGGGTCTGCAACTCCCAAACTAAAGGAATTCATGTCCAAATGATAGTCCATGTCGATGATCCATCGCCTTGTAAACTAGCTGTCGACAGGCTCGTCGATTGACACTGTTTTTGGCAGCTTTTCTCCTAGAGTTGGAGACATTATTTATATGGTGTCCATGTGGACATCTATACAGATCATAAGAGTCTCCAATATATCTTTAAACAGAAGTAGCTGAACTTACGACAGAGGCGGTGGTTAGAGTTGCTAAAGGATTATGATGTTGATATTTTATATCATCCAGGTAAAGCGAATGTTGTAGCAGATGCTCTTAGCCGTAAGTCCATGGGTAGCTTGACAGATGTACAACCAGAAAGGAGGGATATGGTTCGGGAGATTCAGCGGCTATCCAGCCTTGGAGTCCGTCTAGCTAATTCGGAAGATAGTGGAGTTTCTATTCGAGAGGTTGCTGAGTCCTCAATCATAGATGAGGTAAAGAGACACCAATACAAGGACCTTATTCTGGCACAGTATAGAGATGAAGCTCTTCAGAAGGAAAAGACCCCATTTAAGGTTACACCTGATGGAGTGTTACGATATGAAGGCAGATTGTGTGTACCCGATACTGCGGGGCTACGACGGCAAGTTATGGGAGAGGCACACTCTGCCCGTTATTCTATTCACCCAGGGTCAACAAAAATGTATCATGACCTCAGATGCTTATATTGGTGGGATGGCATGAAAAAGGACATAGCAGAGTTTGTTGCTCAATGCCCAAATTGTCAACAAGTCAAGATCGAACATCAAAAGCCTGGTGGATTATTACAGGAGATAGAGATCCCGACTTGGAAATGGGAGATGATTAATATGGACTTCATTACAGGCTTACCTCGCACTCAACGGAAGTATGACTCTATATGGGTTATTGTAGATAGGCTGACGAAATCGGCCCATTTTCTTCCAGTCAGGACTACTTATTCGGCTGAAGATTATGCGAGGTTATATAACAGGGAGATAGTGAGACTTCATGGGGTTCCCACGTCCATTATATCAGACAGAGGAGCTCAATTTACAGCCAACTTTTGGAGATCGTTTCAGAAGGGATTGGGGACACAGGTGAACCTTAGCATAGCATTTCACCCTCAGACTGATGGGCAGGCTGAGTGTACTATTCATACACTAGAAGATATGTTGCGGGCCTGTATTATTGACTTCAAAGGCAGCTGGGATGACCACTTGCCGCTCATTGAGTTTGCCTATAATAATAGCTACCATTCTAGTATCCAGATGGCACCGTACGAGGCCTTATATGGGAGGAAGTGCAGATCACCTATTGGTTGGTTTGATGTTGGCGAGACTAAGTTAATAGGCCCGGATGTGATTCAGCAAGCTGTTGACAAGGTGAAGCTTATTCAAGAAAGATTATTAGCAGCCCAGAGTCGACAGAAGTCATATGCAGATAATCGGCGTCGAGATTTGGAGTTTCAGATTGGTGACTGGGTATTCCTGAAGGTATCACCCATGAGGGGTGTGATGAGATTCGGCAGGAAGGGGAAGCTCAGTCCGAGATACATTGGGCCTTATCAGATTGTTCGTAGGATAGGCAAGGTTGCCTATGAGTTGGATCTACCATCTGATTTGGAGGCGGTACATCCAGTCTTCCATGTATCGATGCTACGTAAATGTATTGGTGATCCTTCTAGAGTATTCCCTGTAGATGATATTCAGGTAACAGAGGAGTTGTCATATGAGGAGAAACCCGTGGCTATACTTGATCGTCATGTTAGAAGGTTACGTACTAAGGATGTGGCTTCCGTCAAAGTGTTGTGGCAAAATAACAATAGGGAGGAGATGACTTGGGAAGCGGAAGACGAAATGAAAAATAAGTATCCTTACTTGTTCCCCGTACCTGCAGGTAATTCAATTCCTAGCTTGACTATATTGATAGATAATGAGATTATGTAGCTGTGAGGCATCTGTAAGTTACGGAATGCAGGTTGATAGGTATAACTTTTAGAGAGACATCGCTGGAATTTGTTTTTGCAAGACGCTAACTTAACATTCGAGGACGAATGTTCCTAAGGGGGGAAGGATGTTATGCCTCGTATTTTTTTTATACGTAGTGCGCATCGTGATCTAGAAGACGTAAAGAAATATTAGGCAAGGATGTTATTTCCAAATGTGATATTAAGTATGAGTTGGTTAATGTAAGTGCCATTAACTTTAAGTGAGGGATTAATTAGTGGCTAATTTGGATTGATTTAATCCAATGGGCCCCACCACTCAAGGCAAAAATTTAAAAGGGATCAGATTGTGGGCTGGCCTTAGTGGACAGGTGTAGAGGGGGGCTGCCTCCACTTCATACTATTAAATGAGGTGGAGAAATCCACTCCATGCTATATAAAGTGGTGAAATGCATTGCTTCATATCATCTTCTTCTTCACCACTTGTCTTAGGCAGCCATGGAAATGGAGAAACCAACCCTGCAACTCTTGGCCAGCAGCTGCAAATAATTTGGTTAGTAATCTCCTTGTTTGGTGTGTTAATTCTTTAGAATACCCTTGTTAATTATCCATTAATTTTAAGAAGGGGGCGTGACCAGTAGCTTAGGAAGTTTGTTTTAGTTATTGAATGTGCTAAGTATGAATGGAAACCATAATCGGATTATTAGTGGTGTCATGTTGGTGCTTGGGCTGTTTATATGATTCTTTGGGTTATATGTGTTATTAGCTAGCTTACAAGAAAGTAAAGCACGATGTTTATCTAATTGCGGCACGATTGTTGCTTGTTATAGATTAATAGCTTGAGCAGTAAATATTGGACGTGCGGCTCGATTATACGGTATGTAACGCTGTCCCTTCTTTCTTTGCTTGGCATGACTTTTAAAAATAAGCGAATAACGGACAGATTTGATACTTACCTCTAAAGCGTCTAGGTGATGTATATTCTTGCTTCCACAATTATTCCTCTATATATCGGTTATGTCAAAGGCTATGATGATCTCTAATATCTATGGTAATGCTTCTTAGAGTCATTGAAATTTTACGTTTTCATATCGTATTAAAAGTTAATAATCTTGATAAAACATTAATCTTTGGTAATACTCCTTGCTGGTTCACGTTGATTGTTCTATTGAGTTATAAGAAATAATTTTAATTGCATATGGTTGCTCATAATATTCTGCTCGTGCATAAAGTCATTTATCATTTCACCGAGTCCCGGGCCGGGTAATGTTCGTGCGGAGTTTCTTGCATATGTCACCGAGTTCCTCACTAGAGGGCCGGGTATGTATATTATATATATGATTGGTGATGAGGATGGTTATGATGATGATGATGACGGAGATGACGTGATGATTATTTTGCCGAGCCCCTTACTAGGGAAGCTGGGCACCTTAAATGTTAAATATATGCATGATTTTCACTTAAAAAGTATATGTGTAGCGATATTTTGTTTCGACTTGCCACATTGGTATCCTGTCATCTTTACCTTATGCTTTACATACTCAGTACGTTGTCCGTACTGACCCCCCTTTCCTCGGGAGGCTGCGTTTCATGCCCGCAGGTGTAGACGCGCAGTTCGGTGATCCTCCCGCCTAGGATATCTACTCTGCTGATTGGGAGAGCTCCACTGTTCCGGAGCCCAGTCATTTTGGTACATAACTTTTGTGTAGTCTTTTGCTCGTCTATGGGTATGGCGGGGTCCTGTCCCCTCGAGTTTCACTAATGTACTCTTAGAGGTCTGTGGACATTATGTGGGTTGTATATATATGTTTTGGATAATGGTCTGGACATGGTTTGTTTGGGATGTCCGCTTGTACAGGGGCAGCCTTGTCGGCTGCGTACATCATTATGCTTTGAATAGTGGCGGCCTTCTCGGCTCGCGTATGCTGTTATGGTTGAATGGTTATGACTCCTTATGAGACAGGTCCTCTTATATATATATATGACGTTGGGGTTGGCTTGATTTGATTAAATTCCATATTGTCTTAGTTTCAGTTTGTCATACTTAGCAGGTTTGTATGTGGGTGTCCAAAACGGGCACTAATCACGTCCTATCGGGTTGGGTCGTGACAATCCTAGCTAAGGAAAATAATATCATACATTCGTAAACTTCATCTTATCATGCATAGTAGTACACACTAGTGAATATGAGTACTACCTTTCATTTAAACACAATGACCTATACTACTTGTAACATGCATGTAATGTGAGAGTGTATGTACATTGGTTAACATGAGCACATAATGGCTATCAAAAACATATTGAGACATTCACCCTCTTAGACCATAATACTCTATCAAGCATAAACCACAGAACACACAATATCATAGGAGACAAGGAAACTTCATATTACAGTTAAGACTCCTAACTTGTGCTATTCATCAATTCACATAGTTATACATAGGTAAGGAATTATTAATTATTTTACTCATCAATTGAATCACCTATAGTTCACCCTAAAATTGATATACACATGCTCACACAATAACAATACAACCTAAATCACAACTAGAAAAGGAAAGTAGGCATAAGCTTCACATAGTATTATCATAAGCACATGTTCATATATTCATAAATTTGCATTAATGGACATGGTGAACACATATATAGATTGAAAATAAAGTAAAAACCGCCAACACAAGTGTACCATACCACACAATTCCATACAAGGCTTCATCAACATTACTATAAAGTAATAAAGAAGTAGAAGAGTAGAGGAAATCTGACCAATCCTTTAGCCTTTTGTCATCATTGACCATTAATACCATTTTAAGTATAGGGAAGTAGCTTAAATTACCATAATCATATATGAAGTTAAGTATAACCTACTTCAAGGCCGTGCTACAACTAGAATAACATATCATTAAAATACAAGAATGTAGAAGGATATAGACCATCAGCCAATTTCACTTGCATGGATTATAGATCGTATTTAATCAATAATATCAATCCAAGTCAGTAGTTAATCATATACTTAATCCTATCGAAATCATTCTTAAATCTCTTTAAGACCAAGCTACTATAGTAGGCATTAAACTATCAATTCACTGTAGAGTAGAGATAATAGTCCATCTTATTAATTTTTCCAAAGTGTTAATCATCAATCATATTTTACCAATAAATTACATGCTAGTAATTAGCTAATGAATTCATAGTCTAGATGAGACACTACTAAAATTTCCAATAAGGTCTATATCAATATACGCATGGTTCATAAGAGAGATTCATGAGAGGTAAAATTACATAGGCTAATCCTATTCAAACTATCATGAATTGACCCATGTTAAATCCATTGCATATGATTCATACTCAAAGTACGTTATAGGCAGCAGCGATAGACATAAACCATGATCAATTCGTATAGCAACTAACCTAACATCAAGATCACAAGTTACTACATGATATACTAGAAGAATCTAGGTCAATTAAGACCAAGGCTTCTTTACTCTTAACGTACAAAATTTGTATCCACAATTCAATTATAGTATTACCTAAAACAGAAGCTTCATGAACCACAACATCATCAAAATTCACTTTTTAATTTATTGAGGACACACATTACAATGATCATATTGAAGACTAGGCTAGGCATGTTCAAACCTTCATGCATTGAATCTCATGGGTTATTCATCAATTATTCTCCATAAATATACATACTAATCAATATACATAAGCATATTAACATAATTAAATCACAAATCGACATGCATAAGATTAAGATTATAAAGACACACAAAGGCTAAAATTGAGTTTCTGAAAGAGCATGGGTTCAACATGTTATAGGATTTAAAATCATGTAAAAATTAGTAGATAATCATAAATACATTCATATGATGCTTTTGAAATCAATTTAATAATTAACACATGGCTAGAATGAAGAACAAGAAGTTTATCATATTTATCTCATTGAATACTTTGAGATTAACTCTCTAGATGGAAGGAAACTAGAGATGAAGGATAACCATACCTTTATCTAGATTAAAATACATAGAACTTGATATTTTTTATCCATGCAAATCCAAGCTCAAAGCTGTTCTTGAGCTTCACCAACTATGGTGGTTTGAGATAATAGTTTTGAGGGAAAAAGTTTAATTTGGTGAGCTATATTGGGAGTGGGGTTGATAACGTTTTTACTCCCTTATATACACCTAAAATTAGATTAATATACCTACTAGAATCATGTTAGTACGTGGGGTGAATTTCTTATTCATCACATAATAGAAACAGACGTAGGCACAAGTTTACAAACTAGAATCGACGAAACCATCTACTAGTGATTGGTTGGTCGACGGGTCGTGCATTAGCTTTCGTCAGTTTTTCCTTAGATAAAATTGGATTGAGACCTTACCAATCTATGTAGCGATCAATGAGACCTCACCTACGGGACGTTACTTGAAAACTGGCCGTCGTTTGGTTCATCGATTGACACTCCTAAGGCAGTGTCTCGACCAACCTTTGGTCCTTTTTGTGAGTCCTTTTGATGGGCCCTTTAGAAGTCGTACCCGGACGTTTCCAACGTAACTACAACACGTAACAAGTTTTATACCTTAAACATATGTTTCACCCAAATCAATCACCTGCAACTCCTCCAAACAGGCTAGGCCCCATCAAGACAGATGTTGAGCATGTAAAGGGCTATGTTTCGAACTCCTTAGATGTTCTTCGTTGTTTGACCTCCAAAAATCACAAAACTTCATATACAATCTTTAAAAATACTATAACTAATTTTAATACTTCATATGCTAATATCATACAGTATATAAACACGCATGTAAACATGAGACACATAGTTGAGTAGTCGTTGAACATTTTTGTTGTCCCTTGACATTCGACTTCCAAATCACTTCAAACTTTACACTCTGACTATAAAAAATATTATAAGTAATTTTCAGACAATGTAAACTTAATACAAAAATGTTAGGATCTAGAAACCCTAACTAATTTTAGGGTCTTACTGGCACAATTTGCGAACATCATGGACGTTCTGGGGCGTTTGACCTCCAAACATAACAAAACATCATATACTACCTAATAACATTAATATAAGTCTTTTTAAATTTAAGTTAAATCAAACAACCTTCACGAAGATCTATTTAACCTTAGTTCATATTATGGAAGTATAGGGGAGCACCCACTAGACATAACCAACGTCGGCATCCTCTTAGAGGACTAAGAATAGCGTCTTCGTTAAAATAATTATATTCATAGGTTAAAAAGCAGATAAAATTTAAAAATTTGTATTACAACTACATTGATGTTTACATAGACCTCTACATACACATAATATTTATATCGATTATACATACACCCTTCGTATAGGAAGATTACAAAGCCTTCTACTTTTATTACACATAGATATATTAGATACTTAACATAGTTTTAAAAGATTATCTCATCTAATAACCATATAAAACAAGAGTATATTTATTTGGAAAATCCCATAGATCAATGTAATAAAGGAACATATATGCTATACAATCTTTAGTACTCAAATGAAAATAAAAGAACATAGAAGTCCTAAAAACTAGAACAACTTCATAAGCTTAATATTACTATTTCCCTTGAAAAGTGAGGATCTACCCAACTTGGATGATTTTAAAATTCCAAATCTTCATCAAAGTCGTCTAAAAATCCCTTGAATGACCGTAACATAAAATTTTAGGAAAAAGGGAGAAAACGGGGTTAGCACATCACATGTACTATGTAAGAGACCATATGAACAAATAATATCAACTAATGCTAAAAAGATATGTTTTATTAAAACATGTTATTTTACATTTGCAAAGTGTTATGCATAATTAATTGCCAGTGCAAGCCATTAATGCATATTCATCAGGTCAATACCATATATTTCACGTGACCAAAAACCTTAAGTCTAATCAAGTTACATGCATATCAACATACTTGTACCCATTCTCAAATAGAACTATATAATAAATTCATAACATCATAAGCAAGAATAAAAGTTCATACATAATATCAAAGCAAGATAATTACTTATGATTGCTGTTAAGTCCACTAGTGCAATGAATAAGCAAAGCCCCATAACCTTACTCAATCATGTAAACCCAACAAGAACCATAATAATTATGCAACTTCACTTATCATACCATTAGGAGTACCAAACATCATACTTTAGCTATATAGACCAAACATGTATTCGTAAGTGAGTTCAACATTATAAGATACCATCTATATGTAATATATTCATATATATCTCATTTACATTTATAAGCATATACATACATAAGAACATCCTCTTAAGACTCCCTTCAAGGTTAACTAGTGCAATGTATAGGTAGATTCTCATATACTTACCTATGACTAAGGTAGATCCCTAAGGTCATCCTAGTTAGAGTTCATTCATTACTTCATTTTTACCTTTTTGGAAACATTTTACCTTAACTTACATAGAACACATGAGTAAATGTAGAATTCGGTGTCATTAAACCCTATACCGAAGGAGGCGGACTACTTTCTAAGGTAGTACCAAAAGATGATCATAGAAACTACATGGATCCATTAGCTAGCAATCCTATGAGGGCAACATAGTTCAAGAAATAGGAGATAGAGTTGGGACCCTCTTTATGCTAAATTCATTATAGTCTCAACTTTCAAGAGTACATTAGTGATCCTACATTCCCTATGTGGGAAATAACACTCTTCATTATAGTTCACTCGGTGCTAAGCTAGAATCCCATTTTGAAATTTGTTCAAGCCATTAAAACAATCATAGATTAGTGTAGGTCGTAGAGTCTATCCCTTATATCATTGTCATCATCAAAACTCAATAGAACTGCATGAGTACTTTTCTTCATATAAGTTAGTACATTTACAAACATGTAAAGTTAGTACTTTTACATAATCATTACATTTACATAATGATTGAAAATACAAACATGTAAAGTTAGTACATTTACATAATCATTCGTGATATTTACATTTTAGCCAACACCTCACAAGCCATAGTCAATACATTTGAATTCAACATTATACAAACCCTACCAATCTTAATATAAGTTATAATTATATACAACATCATTACTTAATCAGAATTTACCACAATTGAAGTAAAAAGTTGAGATAGCAAAAATTATCACATCTCTTTTACACGCCATCATCCATGGTTTTACCGTCAACCATTTAATTCAATCTAATAATGGGTATACCATCATTATAAAATTGTAATTAACACAATAACAAGATCAATTGAATCATAAATATCTCAATTAACATCAATGTATTTCCTACTATTAGGTTAATAGGGTTCATCATGAATTATTCATGAAATAGATCCAATCCCTACAATATATTACACTAAGAAGTCCATGAATGAATTAGAATAGATAAAACAATTTTAACAATCAATGTATTCTTCAATTACCCTCATTTCATAAAAAATATCTAGGTTTAAGGAATTAGGTAAAAGGGACATGATATATGTGAAATTTCATCAATTAACATCAAGTAATAAATAATCTACACTTAATTAGTCATAGGCAATCACAATTTATCATCAATTTGAAGTTTATAAGAAAACCCATTAGAATAGAAAAACCCTTGGAATTAGGTATCTTAGAAATCAACTTTGAGAGAATTTATTGGGGAAAGTAGTCCTACTATTAAAGAACACATACATTAATGAAGATCAATCCAAGTTAAATCCTAGAGAATTTGGTCTTCTTCTTTAAGCTATATTCTTCCTTCAATGGAGGATAAATCGAGAGAAAAACTAGAAAGAGGTGAGATCTTTTGGGTTTTGATTTGGGGTTTTTATTTGATTGAGTATTGTATGTTAAAAATGATTGGAAAACAATATCTAGTCCCCTAATGAAATAACCAAAAGACCCCTCACTTATATTGATCCTTTACGGAAGTGAAACATCAAAAGCCAAATTTCAGATTTTAGTTGGGGAACAAGTACGCATGCGGAGTTGTTCCACTATGATGTTCCATTTTCATTTTTCAAACACTGAATTCCGCTACCTTCCCGCGACACGAACTTGATATTTTACCAAAATCGATCACAGTTCGCGACGCAGACTTGTTTCATCTACGTGTATTTTGCCTGCTGCTTTGGCAACTTGCAAAGCCAAGTATGGGGTCCTTTCGTTGACCCCTAAGGCAACCCTTTGGGGGTATGAACTGGAAGTTTTTATCCTATAATAATGTTTTTACATATTTAAAGTAATTTTACAAGTTTTAGACTTCATACACCAGTCCTAAACCTTTCCAGAACTTAAGAACGTTTCACGTCTTCAATTTAACTAGATTACGGACATCTTTGATGTTTTCTTGTTGTTTTGATTCCTATAATTCCTAAATAACATATATTCATCATTTATGACCTTAAAAAAGTGTCTAAAACTTTTTATAGCCATTGTTATTCACCCATTGTTGGGTTGATTTGAGTGTTCATGGTAAAAGCTTTGATGATGGCTTGTGAAAAAGATTTGGTATGTCTTGTGAATTTATATTCCTACTTCAATTGTGATTACTTGTGTTTAGTGATGATGTTTTATTGTAGTATACCTTATGATGAGATTTATTAGGGTTGGTATGATGTTGAATTGGAATGTCTTGAATTATGACTTGTTTGTTGTTGGCTAAGATGTAATGACATAAGGGTGGTGATGAATTTTCCTATGTGCCTTTTGATAATGTTAATATGTAAATGTACTAAACTCACATGTGTGAATTGTAAAGAAAGTACAATACTCATGAAATTCATGTTGAGATATGATGATGACTATATAATAGGTAAACCCTATGAGCTAAACTATGATGTGAATGTTCATGAAAGACATTTCAAAAAGGGACTCTAGCTTAGAACCAAGTGAACTAAAAGTTCGGTGGATCCCTTCCCACATAGCGAAGGTAGGTCACTAATGTACTCCTGAGATTGGAAATTTTAATTCATTTAGCATAATGAGGGTCCCAATTATATCTCGTAGTTCTTGAAATATGTTTCCCCCATAGGAATACTAGATACTTGATCCATACATATATGCGATGTTAATGTTTTGGTACTACCTTGAAAAGTAGTTCGCTCCTTTTAGGTGTATGGTTCCATTACTCCAGATTCCACATTAGCTCATGTCATCTATATAAGTGAAGGAAATATGTTCCCAAAGGTAAAATGAAGTAATAAAGTGAACTCTAACTAGGATTGCCTAAATGGTTTGTCTTGGTCTAGGTATTGGTATGGGACTCTACATATACATTGCAATAGTTATCCTTGAGGGAAGTCTTAGTAATATGTTCTTATGTACATAAGTGCTTATAATTGTATATGATATGTGTATGATGATATTATATGTTAATGTAACTATGTGATATGGGTTTCATTTATGAACATCTTATTGGTCACTTCTGCTAAATTATGATGTTGTTATCTCTTAAACATATAGCATGTGAAGTTGGACATTGCTCATGGTTCTTAGTTTGCTTTACTTCGTTGAGCGATATTATGGGGTGTTACTTATTCATTGCTCTAGTGGAATGAATGGCTGTGTATGAGTGAAAGGATTGCTTAAATTATGATATTATAAACTCTTATGCATTCTTCTTTATATTATAACTAGATGATAGAGTTGTCTTTATAATATGATTAATTGTGTTTGACTCTTTTTAGATGTTTTAACATGAGACATCCCCTTTAAGACTATGTTATGTATCATATATACATATATATATATATATCTCTCTGTGTGTGTGTGTGTGTGCCATAAAAGTAGAATACTATGTAATCTTCTTATACGAAGAGTCTACTACGTATAATTGATATGAATATTTTACGTGCAGGATAGAGGTTTAGGAAAACCTCATGCAATAGTGTAGATAAAAAGTTTTCAATTTTCCATATTTTAACCTATTAATGTAATGATTAATACTAAGAGGATAGTCTTAGTCCTCTCTAAGGACCATGACCCGGTTAGGTCTAGGGGGTACTTCCTAGATGTCACTGTCTCATGATGTGATCCCCATTAGTTAGCTTGTATAATATAAGAGAATAAGCCTTCACAAAATTAAAAAAAGAGTTGGTATTGATGGGCTTGTGATTGCGAAAGCATACAAAATTTACTTTTTTAAAAAATGTTGTTTTAAGTCATAGTCCGTCGCTTGAGGACAATAAATGAATTTAAGTTGAGGGTGTATATATACCATGGTCTTACAGTGCTTTAAATGCATTTTTCTCAAGAGTTGTGTTTGTATAAATCCTTTTTGTAGTAGTTTTAACAAGTTTTTTTGTGTTTATTTTGCAGAAATAATGTTTAGGTTAAAAATGCAGAATAGAACTAAAAAAATACAGAAGATAACCTTAGAATGCCATGGACATCCCATCTTTTAATCAACGGTCAGTAGGTGGTGACCGTCGATGTACAGTTCAAGGTGAGGGAAAAGATCAAAGACATCTGACCAAGTGTTGAACCACGAGAGAAAACAAAGATCGGTCGGTTAATCGATGGAACGTACTGGTGGATCATCGATTGGTTCAGAGAAGGATCCAATATATGAATGGTCACGATTCTAATTGTAGGGAGACGGAAGATCATCGATGGACCATTGATGAGTCAACAGATGTACTGTTGTTCTTTCATTTTACTTAGACTAATTTGCACGCTGGTGAAGAAAAATAATTCTTCGTCTGAAATGATGGAGGCTGTCAATGGATCATTGTTTCATCCACGGTCCATCAGTGAGGTTGTTGATTGAACCCGCATCAACTGAACAAACTTTCCTTATTTTATCTCCTTTTATTTAGGACTATGCTTTATACAAATAGGGGATTAAAATATCATTTTTTGGGGTTACATACTCTTGGTATTGTTCTATATTATGTTAGAGATTATTGATTGCAAACTTTAAGTAATTATTTAATTTCTGAATTCATGTTGATGAATTTTCTTGCAATCCCAAGTTGAATTTTTGGGTTTCTTCTTATTCTTAAGTAAGTTCATGACTTCTGCATTAAAAACTATGAATTTTGATCTTGCTTGTATGGGTAAATAGATCCACAACTAGGGTTGTCAGAACCATGGGCAATTAACAATGTAAACCTTGAAAATAAGGAATTCTCAAATAGGTTCTAGCGCATACTGATAATTATTTCACTCAGAAGTCTTTTGAATGAGTGCAAGCATTAGAACTAGCCTTCTTGGTACTCTCCGTTAAATGGAGGTAGTTAATAAGAAAAGAATTAGCAAGATATATTTACGTGGGATACTATCTAATAGACTAGTGTCGAAGGTGCTATGTAATAACTAAGCTATACATCGATTGCAATGTCTAATATGAGGTAAAGGTAAGGGTTAGGAAAGTATAAACATATGGAAGGACCAAGATACGGGGTGAAATTCTCTGGATAGCAGACCAAGGCTTTCGGGATAATTAACTTACTACTTTACATGCAAAACTTTAGGGAAGAATTGGTGTTGTTACGAATATTGCATTATGAAACTATGGTGAACACATATACCCTAGTTAGTCTCACAACTTGATAAAACACAATATTTACTTTTGCTTACTTGTTAACATATTTTTTTTGATAAACTTGATTCATGAAACCTCCCCCTCTTTATTACTTGGTTTCGGAAAGATTTTGGTTAAATAGATCTGATTGTTAATTGACGATAGTCTAAACCACATTTCTCATGAGATCCACCCCAACCTACTAGTTGGGTTAGCTACTTGATTACGATCGTGTATACTTCTTTAGGAAGGTGTAATTTTAGCGTATTGTGGGAACCACGTGTAATAAACAAAGTAATCCTAGACAATAAGAAATTCTCAAATATATTTTTGCATATATTGGTAAATTTTTTTGCTAAGTAGTCTTTTTGACAAATGAAGGCGTAAAACTTGGCTTGTTGCTACTTGCAAAACCAAGGTTGTAGTTAATAAGAACAGAATTATCAACATATATTTAGTGGAATACTTTCTAATTGTCTAGTGTCAATTGGTGGGAAGTAATAACTAAGACATACATCGATTATGATGTCTAATTTGAGATAAAAGAAAGTGTTGGTAAACTATACGCTCATAGCTGTACCAAGGTATTGGTTTAAATTTTCTAGATGCCCGGCCAAGGATTTGGGGATAAATAACTTACCACTTTACATGCAAAAAACTAGTGAAGAATTGCTATTGCTAGGAATATAGTGTTACAAAACTATGGTGAACATATATACCTTACTTAGTCTCATAACTTGATAAAAACTCAATTTTTAATTTTTCTTACTTTTTCACTTAAAATTCTATAAGAAACTTGTTTCATAAAAACACCCCCTTTAATTACTTACTTTCGGAAACACCTTGGCTAAATAGATGTGATTGTGAATTGAAGTTAAGTATAAACCATTTTCCTCATGGGATCGACCCCAACCTTCTTGTTGGGTTCTCTACAAGATTACGACCGCTTATAATTCTGTAGGGAGGTCTAATTTCAATGTATTGTTTGAACATTGTTTAATTAACAAAGTAAAACTATAAAATAAGCAATTCTCAAATAGTTTCTTGAATTTATTGATAATTTTTTTTCTTAGAAGTTCTTTTAACGACTGTACGCGTTAAACTCACCTTGTTTCTACTTGCCGGACCAAGGAGGTAGTTAATAGAAAAAAATTATCAACATAGAATTAGTAGGGTACTATCTAATAGGCTAGAGTCGATTGGTTCAAAGTAATAACCAAGCCATATATCGACTACGTTTTCTAATATGAGGTGAGGTTAAGGGTTATTAAAGTATACACACGTAGCCGGATCAAGGTACGTGGTGAAATTCTCTAGTTGCTAGGCAAAGAATTAAGGGATGAATAACCTACCACTTAACATGCAAAACACTAGCTAAGAATTGGTATTTTTAGAAATACGGTTTTATGAAACTATGGAGAACACATATACCCTAGTTAGTCTCATAACTTGATAAAAACTTAACAATTTATTTTGCTTAGTTCTTAACATAGAATTGTTTAAATACATGTTCCATAAACCCTCCTCAATTAATTATTTTCTTCTTGAAAGACCTTGTCTAAATAGATGTGATTGTGAATTTAAGTTAAGTCTTAACCATTTTGCTCTTGGGATCGACCCCAACCTATTTGTTGGGTTCTTTACTTTATTACAACCTCTTATACTTCTTTAAGAAGGTTTAATTTTAGTGTATCACCTCATCCGTTTGGGATCTCGCTCGAATCGGAACCTTTATGCATAGGTTGGTTTTCCAATAAGTCAAATAGTTGAATGCATAACCTTTAAAAGAGAGAGATGAAGAGATTGATATCATTCAAGAAGCAGTGGAAAGAAAAGATTCTTCGTTAAATTGGTGCCTTTCAGAAAAAGGAAAATTTGTTTGGGTGAAAACATTGGTACTTTTCAATCAAATCTAGTGTTTGGAGAAGCCTTTAAAGACGAAGGAATAAAAGGGGGAGATAAGGAATTGTAGATTATGGATAACTACTCCATTTTTTTGATAGTGCACACATATTATTTAATTTTCCATTCCTTTAAGGTCAGAAACACGGGATTCTAGTTGGTTGTGCCCAGTCTCCCTTTTGTTCCACTTTACAATTAAAATAAGAAACCATAGAATTCACCCTACTTGTTTTTGAAAAAAATGATTTTAAGGAGCTAAAAGTCACTTGACTATAATGAGAAGACCACCCGCTAGCGGGTCAAAAAGATTTATATGGAAGGTCATACTCCTTCCTATGACTTTAGATCAACCAATCCCTTATTTTAGGGACATCTGTAGTAGGTAATACCATAGATCACTTATTAGGCAAATGATGCCATCTCTAAGGCACATAATTTTTTGTTCGATCTGGTTAGGTTAGAGGCTCATGTATCTCCTTTCTTATTATGGGGGACTTTTTTTAGACATGTCATTTGCTCATAGTCCCTAGGGTGAAATTAATTATGAATAGAAGTTCTAATAAAATACGACTAACTTCGATCTTTAATCTACGACCTACTGCTCACCACTGCTGACAGTTGTTGCGGAGGCTTCATGCCCTTTTTAAGGATGTTAATTAGGGTTTTGTCTATTCCCAGTATGACTTAAGCTGTACATTATGGTGTTGTCTATTCCCAGTATGACTTGCCTATCTAGTGTCTCCTAGCTGACTATACAAAAAGATTTTCCATTCTCAATCCTTAATATTGTGTATGCCATTTACTCACTTTTAAAAATCCATGTGCGAGGTTCGAATTGCAAAAGTAATTAAATGGAAGAATCAGATTCACTCTAACATTTGTTGAAGCCAGCCGATGGTAAGAGTTGGGAAAAGGTATCCCCCAATAACTTACTAACTTCCTCAATGAAAAACTAGCAAGAGACCAATCCTCTCGAATTTTATTTCCATGATGAACTATTAAAATTCTACTAAACGTCAAAAATAGTGTATTTGAACAGGGTGTGTTAATCAGACATAAGGAGACTCCTAAAGACATACAATTAATTTGTCTATTTCGGCCTATTTTGACCTTTATACAATACAGTACATCAACAAGCTTAATATAAAATAGAATGACTCAAGTCAGAATTTCTAGGTACTTTGTGGCTTTCGGTATAGAAAAAGACCATAGGTTTTGAGACCAATTCCGCTATAATTCCTTTTAAGTAGCTCTTCAACGGAAATCAATTTAAAGAACAATAATCACCACTTTTACTATATATATGTTGTTTTCTCTTCGTGATAGAAGTAATTAAAGGGAAACCTGGTGTAAAACAGTGTTTGTTGTTTCCTCTAAATCTTTCTAGATCAGAGAACTAGCAATGCATTCTAGGCACAAATCATTGGTATCGAATGTATCTTAAGGTTGTACCGAGTAAAACCTGCTCCCTTTTTTCGTTAAATAAAAGAGATCCCTTCCACTCGTTTTTGAAAATGATGAATATGAAGTTAGGAAGCTGCATGTACTATGGATCCTTTAAAACACAAATGATTTTCTTTCCCAAGTTTCACCGGTGCTGTGTTTAGGTCGTTATGTTCCTTGAGATGGTCATACATTGTTTCCATTAAAATTTTGAACCCGCTTCCCATTTTTGAACCCACTCCCCTATTTCTGTACTACGTGTGTCCCGTCCCGTAGGTAACTTTTAAATGTAGGGAGTGTTATCAGTTGCAGGGTTTGTTGGCCAAAAATTAACTTTTTTTGCCAAAAATCCTCCTCTCTTAAAGACTATATCATGATTTTCCCTCGAATTACGGTTTGAATCATCGCCTCGATTTTGTGACATGATATTTTACCCGTCTCTATTCCCAAGTAAAGGGTGAGTTCCATGCGTTATTTTGTGAATTGCAGTCTCACACGCTAATCCCCAATGGTTCCCCTACTAGGTTGGCCATACTTTGTAAACATATCATCATATTTATCCCTAGGCCCCATAACTCGAAAAGCTCTTCTTTAAAACCGTAAGTGGAGTTTCACCCTCATACAACTCCTCTAGGGTTGGAGGTAGGCCCATCCCTCTCTTGTGAGGTTAAAACTCTTATACACGACCTCATAAGAGAAGAATGAAAAAAAATATGTTACCCTTCTTTATAGGCAAGGGAACACCTTCCCGAGCCTTAAAACACAATAGTCTCTTCGACTATCATTGACCAGAAGACACTCACTAGGGAACCCAATTCGGACACCTTATTCAATTTTCAAACCAATATACAGAGGTCGAAGAGATTTAATAGGTTACTGAATTAGTTATCCTACAAGTTCTCTTGAGTCTATCGTAGTTCAGTTATGATATCAGGGAAGATATTCCCCATAAAGCAACAAATCCCTAAATCTGGTTAGTAGGAAATTTTCTTTAGGAGAAAGGCTAGTTTAGCTTAACATTTGATAGATTGTATTATAATGTTGGATTCATTCTATTTTCGGCTTAAAGCATTATGTCCTGATGGTTTAAAAACCTCAAAGAAGGAAAATTATCACCTACTGAAGAAGTGCTCAGGTTTGAAGAAAATAAATTATAGATCTCCTAGATACTAAAAGAAGAAATTCTCCCATGACATTATTTGAAAGTTTTATATTTTATGCCAACACATATTTTCTTTAGTCCTGAGGATTTAATTCATTAGTATGTTTCCAGGGGTTGATCTTAATAGCCAATTACTGAAAGACAAAAATTACTGCTACTTTAGCCTCAATATGTTCATAGAATAAGGAAAGTGGAATACCCTGTAATAAGGAATCCATTAGAATGGCTAAATTTGAATATTCTGAATAAACCTCAGGAAAAGTAAGCCCCCATTCCTTGAATGAATTTTTCTTCTTTTTTCCCTTAATCAATGAAAAAACATATAGATTTGATTCACCCCATTTAATTTATTTGCCTGAGAAAGAGGATGTAACATCTCAACTCTCTATCCGATAGTGACTTCTCACTTAGTGTCTATTTAATAGAAGGAAACTCAAATGGTTGAAATCTTGAATAAATTAAAAGTAAGGCCAAAAGTTGGGGTTTACTATTGACATAATGTCAAATCAAAGAGATAAAGCTTTAATTTGTATCACAATCGTGGCATGACGTTAAATAAGCACTTCATGGGAGGTAATAAATGTTTTATGGGTTTTCAGTGTTTCTTTTGAAAAACACATGTTGATTTTGAAAAATAAAAGTGAGAAGTGTTGGAAAATGAGAAATTTCCAAGATTAAATTCCAATCGGTGACACACTAAACTGGTCAGCGTGCCTGGTTTTGACTAGAGTTTGAACTACCCAGGTTGTGGGGAAATTTGTAAACTCAATAGAAAAAAACTCAATCGGTGATTCACCAAACAAGTTGGTGAGACTAACACTTTCCATTGTTTAAACCTTCAAATTTTTAGAAGATTTGTAAAATTTTGCGAGCTAAAATACCACTCTACGTATCACCTAGTGGTTCGGTATGCTCAACTTACTCTACCGTCTAGCACATGATTGAGACATTTTTTTAAAACTCCCAATTGGTTTTTAATTCATATCTCCTTCACTTTTACCTTTTTCAACTTCTACATTATCACTCTGGTATTAAAATTCTAGTAATTTTGCATTTTCATTCACGTTTTTATGTAGGATATTTGTTAAGAGTTTATTTTTGAATTTCCTTGCTGCTTAGATTTACCAATATGACAATAAAAGGTTTGTTTTTTGAACCCCAAACTTCATTGTTTGTTTAAATGAAATGCAAAATTGATATTCTTTTGGTTGATATATATGAATAATATTATGTTGATCATTGTATTGTAGTTTGTTTTCCTAATGTTACGTGAAATTTTGATTATTTACCATAAATCATATTGCTTGTATTTTTTCTTGTTGAAAATTTGTTTAAATTGTTTGGTTGTGTTGTCTATAATTTTTAATCATTTAGGGCTTTGGTTTAATAGTTTAAGTGTCCTCAAATGCCTAATTTATGCTCTAAGCTAATGTAAAAATGTAGATTTACATGTATGAAACTAAGTAAAAAGTCAAGGAAAATACAAAAAAAAAACGAGCAAACAACCAAAAGAAATGAAGAAATGTGATCATGGTGATCACCAAGACTACTCGGTGAACCGCAGAGTGGATCTTCAACTCGCCTACTGTTCCAGCATGTCAGGTCGGAAAAACAATTTGGTGATAGGAATGAGCAGTTGGCAGATCACCGAATGACTCTGTGATAGTAACCTTGATCACCTAATGTAAAAAACCCTAAGGAAAATGGCATATGAAAACCAATGATGGTTTGGAGAAAAGGGTGTATCACCGAGTACTTCGGTTATCTCAAATTACTAAACCCAATGTCCATTTAAGCAAAAATTTGGAAAATATAAATTATTATATTTAAATGAAATCGAACGAGTTTTGATTCCTTGAGTTCGAAAAGTTTGGGGTTTTCTCTGAGCTTTTGATTTTCCATTGTACACTTTGATGCTTTTGAAGCATAAATTTAACGATTTTTAAGTAGGTTTTTCAAATTTATTCAATTTAGATCATTGTAAAGACGAAGCTTTTACCAAGATCATGGCAAATGTATTTTGTAATTATTTCTCTATTTTAAATATGTGTAGCTAAAACCCCAATTCGTTATACATGTTCATGTGATTATTATCTTAATTGGCTTATGTGTGTTGTTGTTTAATGATTTAATTTTTATTTGATATGGTTTTGATCAATATTTAAGTATTATTTCTAGTATTGTTGTTAGCTTAGTGTTTTCGGTTTGCTTGAGGAGGGGGTTTCTAATGCCAAGGTTATATATTGATGATTGTAGTGTATGGGTCGTGATTGGTTCATCTTAAGGGAGTGAATCATTGCTTATCCTTACATATCTAGCTCGAGAGAGTGGATACATTATATATATGGGTAATTTTTAAGTATTAAGCTTGTCAGGGTTTGAGAGAACTCACCTGAACTATTATAGTTGTTTGAGAGAAAACTATTGCACTTATATCCTAGCGTACAAAGAATGATTTATTAAATTATTATTCAATCACAATCTCCCATATTTCATAATTTTCTTTTAATCTATCACATCTCGAGAATTCCCTTTGATCTTGTAGAAACCCCTGTACTTGTTTTCAATTTGATTGTTAATTGACCAAACAATATAACCATCCTACTTTTGTTTTCACCCATTTTAATATAACTAATTTATTTCAATAATATATATTCCTATAACAAATTAATTACATTTGTAACTTCATACAATATTTTCAACTTGTACCTGTACTTGAGAATTTGACCTCAACCTTTTGTTAGGTTTTATATTAAAGAAAGATCGCCCACATCATTCAAATATTGGATGAGGTGTTGTTGATCATTTATCTCACCCTTATCTATCTAGCCTCTCCAAATGTTGTTTCCTTCATTTTTTAAAAAATTGTTCACACGTGGCCTCAAATAGTTTTGGTAAGTATCTCCCATTTGAAATCATTAAATTTCACCTCTTCATTCGGTGATGTATCAAATTTTTATCATCTGGGCATTACACACTTCTTGTACTTGCCATATTAACACTCTTAAGTACACCTCCCATGACATGTTCAGATTCCAAGTTGTAAGACTCCAAAAGTCTAAAGCCTTACATAATATTCTAAGAGTTGTAACACCATCTTATATAAAATTATAATGCATATAAGTCATTTAGGAAATTCTAGGATCAAAATGTCAAAGAACGTCCATGACATTGGGAAACTAGTTCAAGAGGTACTAGTGTGCCTTGGCCTCTTTGTCTATTTATTAAGAGTCATAAAATGATTAAATTTAGTGGTAACGTGTCTAGCATGTACTAGAGTTGGTTTATACTCGAAACATCTAGGTATGACTCCCTAAGGTCAAATCAAAGGGTCCTTTAGGAGGAACCTTGCATTTTGGCTAAAAGTTGTCTAGGACAGTAGCCATCGACGAAGTGCATGTGATGAATTGTAGTGCAATCGATGCGGCATCAATTTCAACCATCGATGATCACTTATCCAAATATGTGAAGAGATCTTTTTGTATAATATCTGACCAAAACGATTGATGCACATCAAAGAGGCCACAATTATCGTCGACAAACATACGTCCCGTTAGTCAGGTCCTAATAGGTCAGGTTTGAATTTTGTTGTGTTGTTCTAATTAATTTATTTAATTTTTTAATAGGTTATTTAGTTAATTAAGGGTTAGTGGAGGTTAAATTAAGTAAATTAAGGACATTTACGTAAAATACCTATCCTAATTAAACTAAACCTAACTCTCATAATTTTGAAAACCCTATTGCTCTTCCTTCTCTCTTCTTTCTCTCTCCCAAAGAAACTCCTTAAAAGACCAAGCAAAGGAGGGTTATCGGGTTTCAAGAGGATATTTTATCCATCAAACTTCATCAATTAGTAAGGTATGACCTTTCTTTTACCAATTTGATCTCTTTCACCAAAGGTTCCTCCAAATTTATTTCAAGAAGATGAAATTCAAGTGGGTTTTATTCCAATACAAAATTTATCTTGTGAATTGATTTGGGTATAATTAATTTTCATTATTATGAGTATAATAAAATGTATTATTATTTAATTTTACTTCTTCTTGATTAATTAACCTAGTTGTTGTAAGCTAAGCTTTTCTCCTTAACCGTAGGTTCTGATTTGGAAATAAATTATCTATTATTGATTCAATAGTTTAAGTTAATGTGTGAATTGCTATACTATGTTTTTATTATGCAAATTTATGAGTAGATTTTAATGTATTTTAATCGAATTATTACATTTTTTGATTAATTGATCAAGGTTGTCAAATTGATTATGAATATGACCTATGTCTCTAAAACTACCCTATGAACTAGTGATGAATTGTTATGTAGTAATTAAATTGACTTTATTATTATTATGTTTACTATTGTGTTATGATATTACACCCTTTATTTGGTTCAATTTTGTGGTTGATTTCAAGACCTTGATGATGAATGTGAAGGAGATTAGATTTATTCTTGTGATCTCAACTGTTTACTTCAATTATGATTACTTGTGTTAATGATAAAGTTATATTTAATTATACCTCAAGATAAGATTGATCTAGGGTTGGTATGATGTTGAATTGGAATGTCTTGAACCATGGTTTGTTATTTGTTGGCTGAAATGTAAGTGTTATAAGGATGGTCATAAGTTACCATGTGCCTTATCATAATGTGATTATGTAAACGTGCTAAAATAACATGTATGAATTGTAATCAAAGTAAAATAGTCATGAAATCTTATTGAGCGGTGATGATTATTATATAAGGGATAGACCCGATGACCTAAACTACGCTATGATTTTTAAAGATAGACTTAAAGATATTTATAAAAGGGACTCTAGCTTAGAACTGAGTCTAGAGTGAGGAGTGTCCCTTACCACATAGGAAAGGTAGGATCACTAATGTTCTCATGAGATTGGAGACTATAAATCAATTAGCATAAAGAGTTTCCAAACTACATCTCCTAGTTCTTGAACTATGTTGCCCCCATAGGAATAGTAGCTAGGGGATCCACATAGATGCTATTTAATGTTTTTGTACAACTTTGTAAACTAGTCCGCCTTCTTTCGGTGTATGGCTCAATTAAAGAGGATTCAACTTAGCTCACGTTGTATATGTCGGTTATACCAAGATGTTCCCAAAAATTAAGGTGAAGTAATGAAGTGAACTCTAACTAAAAGGACCTAACAGGTTAAACTCTACCAATACATTGCACTTGTTTTCATTGATTGAATGTCTTAGAAGAATGTTCTTATGTATTTATATTCCTATAAATGTGAATAATACAAATATATGATGATCATACATGTAATGACACTATGTGATGTTTGTTTAACTTATGAACATGTATTTGGTCTCTAATGCAAAAGTATGATGTTATGTACTCTTACAGATATGTTATGTTAAGTTTGACATTTTTTAAGATTAGTGTTAGGTTTGCTTGATTGAGTGAGGTTATGGCATTTGCTTAACCATTGAACTAGTGAACTTAATGAGGTTTCATGAGTAATGGTCATTTTATGGTTATGACGTTATGAACTCCTATACATGCTTGTGGACATTATAACTTGATGATAGAGTTGTCTTGATTATGTGATTTATTATGTTGATATGCATGTTGACTTGACTAGACATAGCATTGTTGAAGGGCTTATGACGACTTTTTGATGAAGATTTGGATTCTCATCCTTTATGTTGGGTAGGTCCTCATAACTTCGAGGACAATATAAGTTTCTAGCACTGCGTGTTTATTAGTCTTAAAGACACTTTGTTCATTTCCTTTCATTTTAGTACTAAAGATTTTATAGCGTATATGTGGTTTTATTGTATTAATGTGCGGGCTATTCTCAATTGTTATACTCTTCTTTAGATGGTTATGATAGGAGACATCCGTGTAAGACTATATTGTATGATATATATATATATATATATATATATATATATTTATTTATATTTATAAATGTTTGTGTGTGTGTGTGTGACATAAAAGTAGACGACCATGTAATGTTCATACACAAAGGTTCTATGTATACTCAATATGAATATATTATGTGTATGTGACAGGTCTATGTAAGCGTCATGAGAGTTATAGATGAAAAGTATGAAATTTTCTGTGTTTTAAACATAAGAATGTTACGATGAAATCTAAGACGCTAGTCTTAATCCTCTCCGAGGACGATGCACCCGGTGACATCTAAGTTGTGCTCCCCTGATGTGACACAAGTCAAGTTGGGTCATGATCTTAGCTATATCTTAATAATTCTCATGTTCTTTTTCAAATAGTTCCATGCTCATACTCAAGTGTAGAAATGAACTTTATCATCTCTTGTATTACAGTCTTACATAAATTTTTTTATGTAATAAAGCAACAATATTGTTGCTTCATATAGTTTCCATATCATTCCACATTGAAAAAGTTATTCAGTTAGGCATTTGGTAAGAAAATTCAAGCTACAACAAAAGTATTGTAGTAAAAAGTTGTTGTGAATACTATGTTTTTGGCAATCCAGTAATAACATATGACATTTCAGCCATGTCTTACCATGAGGTTTCCCAAGCACCTTGTAAAGACTTGTATGTTGTGTATAAGCTTTTTCATCTTAGAGGGAGGGATTAACCTTTGAAGGATACAATTGCAAGCTCTTCACACTAAGATATAAAATCACTAGATAGTTTCGCTAACCATCTAGAAGCTTCCCCATTAAAGGATAGTTGTAATAACCTCGGTCGAGTAAACTCATGCAAAATGTTA
This sequence comes from Solanum lycopersicum, assembly GCF_036512215.1. Taxonomy (NCBI): domain Eukaryota; kingdom Viridiplantae; phylum Streptophyta; class Magnoliopsida; order Solanales; family Solanaceae; genus Solanum; species Solanum lycopersicum. The sequence goes on from NC_090806.1 coordinate 25,218,504, forward strand.
TTAAAGGTGAATGTTCCACATATATAAAAAAAATTGAGGTGTTAATGGATATCTTCATTATTAACGCCGTTGAGCTTTCCTCACATTTGAAATGATTGGAGCATGGTTCTGGTTAAATGGAATACTACTCTCTCGTTTCTATAGGGAAACTAGATAGCTCGCAAAATTTAGAAAATGTTCACATACATATCGTTATTATATCCCATGTGAATGTCTTACAAAAAGTGAAAAGTGTCATCACTAAAAAAAAACTTCGGTGAAACTAAATCCTAACACTTGTGTGTCTTACTGTGTTTCGTTGAATTTTACATATTTGTTTTGGATGAAATTTATGTGAGAGGTCCTTAACTTGTATAATTTGATTGGAAACATCCGTAAAAAATTCCTCAAGGACCAACAAAGAATCCTTGAGGAAGGACACATTGTTTGGGCCAAGACTACCTAGACCAGCCCCAAATGACGGAGGCAATCGACGACAAGTAGGCTAGACGACACCAAATCGATTGTGGCGTAGGTAATGAATTAGCCTAGGGAGCTTAAGATCTCAAAGGAAAGTCTCTGAACCAAACAACGGAAATGAAGTATGGCCCGTAATTTGAACCATCGATTGGAAACAATCGTTGGTGCTTGCAATATCGCTTGCTTCACTATTAATTGTAGGCGTGAATTGGTAAATAATACCCATGTCAAAATAAATATTTAGGTTGTTTTGATAAGTCTATTTTATGTATTGTGAATAAATTTGAGTCCTAAACATCTAGATGAATTCATTATTCCATATCAAAACCCAAAATCTCTAAGAAACTCTCTAGAACTCCATTGAATTTAAAACTCAAGATAGAGCTTGGATTGAAAATTGGTTGGTGATTCTTCAACAATTCTGAATCATATTCGTGGTATATAATCAATTTAGTTTCCGTTCTTCATCCTTGAATATATTTTTTTCAAGGAGCCAAACATCTAATTGATTTCCAAAGTCTTCCAAAGATGAACTTGTCCGATTTTTATATCTATCCATGGGTTCTTGCGTAAAACGTTTTGAATATATATATATTGATTGAATTGATGTTTATTTGATGGTTATAACCTTATTACCATATGAACATATGTAATTCATGAGTCCTAGTTTTGCGCTACTTTGTGGGTGACTTGATTATGTCTTAATGCTATTGAATTCTTATGTAGTTTGATTAGGGCCATTGAATTATGATAGAATCACGTTAGAATTGTTAGTATGATGCCCAAAATTAATATATTTATGTTTAGATACTTTTGATTCAAAGTCTATTTTATGTATTGGATTGCATTGGTGATCATACTGATGGGTAAAAGGCCTTTGGTTATTGTGTTGTATGATTTTGATATGGATTTAAGTGGTGAGAGAGGATTGGTTGTACGCTGCCCTAATACTCTTATATTCTGTAATTTTGATTTTGAATTATGTTTTAAATTTTTTGGTCCACATAAGGCCGAGTTTCTAGGTGCTTTAGTTGTGAATTATGTGGCCTCATCGACATTTCTTTATGTGCTATTATGAACATGGCCTTGTCAGCATTACTATATAGACTTTCATTAACATTGACTTGTCGACATTAGTTGATACATTGTGAAAGTTTATGTAGTATATTTATGTGAAGAATGATTATATCTATCCATATATGAGTAATGTGAAAGGTTGTGTTCTTATATTGAAATTAGGTGATCATGTTATACTATAACTATGTCCTTATGTGTGTAGTATTAGGGTTGACGTATGATTTTTCTTACATGGTTATATGATTCTTATGATTTATATATTTATGATATTATAGTAGTTAATATGGTGATCTTTGGATTATGTTGGTTATGCCTATGTGCTTATAGAATGATACACTATATGTGAAGTATGTGTTGTCTTGTTTTGGTAGACTTGTGTCCCTTACTTGATATATGTATTATGTGATATGATGTCTTGACATAGTATGCAAAGGACTGTTAGTATTGTATGTGTGATTGACATGCGATCTTTAGCATAACTAAGACGGAATTTTATGTGGAACCTTCATCCTAGATTTAAGTTTATGATATCCTTGAAGTTGAAAAACATAATGGTAGTCTTCTTTTGTTAATGGTCGACTTTAGGTTTGTTGGATTGATTGGCATGAAATCATCGTTAGGAAAGTTATTGAGTTATCCTCATATATATTGTAGGAAATCTTAATGGACCCTCTTTGGTATGATGTAACGTGATTGGGTTATGAACTAGATATGAAACCTCTCCATGTACTCCTTTAATGAAATATTCTATGAGAAAAAAGGCTAGCCACGAGTTGTATGGTTTGGGAAGTTTTTCTATATAAGATGACATTATAGAACAAATAAACCCTTCATATTCCTTAAGAATGTGACCACATGGGTGTGTCTTAGTTTTAACATTGTCACGTAGATCAAACCTTCATCAGAGTAGATTTATCACTAAGAATCCCTTGCATAGCTAGTATGATCTATGTCGGTTGATGTCTATTCTAATCATATGGAATACATACTAGTGTTGGAGACATTCTACGAAGTTTAGGTGGTGGTATGGGAGGAAATCTAGTCATCACAAGATTACTCTTTGAAGATGTCAGTCAGTGAGTCCCTATCTTCTCTAAGACCATAACTTTAATGTCCTTATGTGTTGTATATATCTTAAATGAACGAATAAAGATAATGACTTAATTTAGAAAACATGTAAATGAATAAATACTTATCTAGAGTAGTTTAAGGGTTTCCTAGTTAAGGTGTGAAGGGGGCATAACAGATGATCTCTTCATGTCTTACCTAGGGATGTCTTATGAATGACTCTAGGTAGGAAAGTTGGTCGATAAAGTAGACATGATCTAAACTTAGGTCTTCTTAAGGATTATATAGGTTATCTTGAAAAGGGTGTATGGGAGTTCTCTTCTTGAATTACCTAAGTAAGTGTTCTGATAACCTCTCGGGTTGGAATGTCACATTACATTTATGTTGTGGTACTAAGTGAGAATGATCTTATCCTAGATAATCTAAAGGATCTCTTAGCTGTGTGTGAACGGATTGTATGGGTGGTCGCTTCATAGCTAGAGCAAGTGAGCCTTACAATTTTCTTTGGTAGAAGGATCTCATATTTATATGTTTTGGGTATTACTTTAATTCTATATCGTGAAGTGTGAATTAATGATGAAGTTATAGTGAAGTCACTGTAAGCTCACTGTGAGATAACTATGACCTTAGTGTAATATGCATATAAATTGAGTATAATTTGTAATGTTTCTAATTTTTATGTTCGGTGTTTAAATGTTATTATTATTCTTATACAATGAAGTTATAATCAAAAAGAGCATATTTCTTATGAATATCCGTTTCTCATGGTTTTATGTATTAAGACATACTACATATCTTTCTATCAATTCGGTACTTTTGTTTTTGTCTAAAGGCTTGGTTAGAAGGTGAGAGGTGTCGTTGAAGCAAGCTTCGACTCTAGTTATCGTTCAAGCAATGTTTATGTATCTCCTTATTTGACTCGAGGTCATAATCATCATTAGTTTTCTTTTATTCAAGTATTGTAATAGATATTATATTGTTATATTTCTATTGTATGAGAGGTGTCCCAAGTATTTCATAAGGTATAGGATGGCATATAATGAGACTTAGTTTTTTGCTATGGATTTTAAATGGAAATGTTTTAAAAATTTTCGTGTGAAAAGTTTGAATTGCACACTACTTTTCAGGAATGTATGCAATGAATGATGTCAAGGGCTTGTACAAGACCTCACAAAGGTCAAGTACCCCATGTCCCACTCTGAGAGTGTCATATATCTAGGGTGTACTCTTGGGATGTAAAAATCACTACCATTGTAACTCACCGTTAAAAATACAATTAAAACAAAACAACAATACCAAACAACAATCTACTACAACTTAACAAGCCTACAAACTAACTTCATAAATTTAATTCTTATTCATCACTCTCGGGCAACAATGTAATTTATTATAAATCTCAAAATGTTCTCGATACAAGTAAAATAATAAGTGGTCGTCTTCAATGAAAATACCCAACTACGATTCGTGGTCAATCAAACAAAAAGTGATACAATACAGGGAATTTAATTTAAAAATTTAGATTGTAACTAAAACTTATTTGTAGCAATGAAGATAATGGTGCATGACTTTACAAAAATTGTTAAAGATGGTGTTTATACCAAGTGTTCAATTAAACAAATGATTTAGAAAATTAATTTTTATGAAGTAATCTAGGTGTGCGGGGATTAAAAATAATCATGGATAGGAATAGGATTTCTGCAATAGAATGGATTTTCTTTCAATATCATAGTATCATTTCGTTTGATCTCCTTTTTATATCATCTATGTAAATTATAAATAAACTAATTACCTTACGGAATTATTCTTTCAAGCATATAAGATACAATTATGTTTCAATTACAAATTCTCTTTTGCGTAAACCATTGAAATAAAACCTAAATTGCATGTATTAAACTGATTTCCCAGCCCAATTGGGCTCTTTCGAGCACCAATCGTAAATAGAGAATATGATTAAGTTTTCTACCTTAATGCATAAATTAACCTAACGATAATAATATGAAATCAAGAAATAAATAGCAATAAAAATACAGAAAAAACAATACAAACTATGTTAAATAAAAGTTCAGCCCCATAATTTTACCTCAATAATTGAGTGTTTTGTGACGCGTGGTATAATTTAACGAAATTATATATATCATTGTAGCAGCCATGGATGTGATAAATGATGTAATTATAATCAACATCCACTTTGATTAAAACTTCTAATTATAAATTTAGAGAGTTAAGTTTAAAAATCTAAAAGAAGGAACTCCTAGGGTTCAAAAGCTAACTCTCCAAAATTCAAACAATGTTAGGAACTTAATTTCTTTTACAAATAAGATAAAGTTTCTCTATCCTTTTTTATACTAATATTTTCCTTGAAGTTTGACCAAAGTAAATTGTATGACAAACTCAGCAACATTAATTGGGCTCGCCAAGTAGATTCAATTTATCATCTTCTATTCCTTATCTCTACTTTCTTTTTATACAACCTTCAAGTGTTTGAAATTCAGTTGGTGAAGTCATGTGAGTCTGCATTTAACATTTGGGGGATCTCCCATTGCCATATTTGTTTTCTTTTTAAGACTTTATTTTTCATCCATGTTATGTAACCTTCGATGATGGTTATTGTGTTCACCCTTAATTTTTTTTACTCACCATTTACCTACTCAATTGCCGACTTTCCTTCAAAATCCTCAATTGTGAGCACTATTACTTTGGCTATGGTTAGGCCATTTGAGTTATTTTCCGCGACTGTAAGTGTGGAGTTTATATTGCTTGTGTTGTTTTTGTCCTTTCTCCTATGTATTGATCATTGCCTTTCCCTTTAGCTTTCATAACTTTAAATCATAAAAAGATGATTAGAATGGTTTATAAATAGATATTGAGTTTAATAATTGTTTGACTAAAAAGGTTTTCAATGAGTATAAACATACCACTCATCGTTCTTAATTAAAGCTTCATCTACAGAATGCCTCATATGTTCATAACAAGTAACTTCAATGAACTATGAAATATGATTGAGAAATTCCTTTGAGTAGAAAATGAAGTTCTCTTTTGTACCTCTATGATGATTATCCTTATTGAAGACCCGTTGAGAATATTATCCTATAAACTTTTAATTGATCAAAAGATGATTATGAAAACAATTTCATTTATGTTTTTTGATGATTATGAATGGCTAAAATCCTTCCGATGATTGTTGAACATCAAATTTTATAGATTAATTTGGTTATCATATATATTACTATTGTATCCCTATTTTAGTATTTCATGATTTGCCACCATTGAGATAAATTCATTATTTATTTTTGAACTTGAGGGACAAATACGCAGATTGAAAAGTGAATACAAAGAGCATATATTTCTATCATACACCTTATTTAAATTCGTGTTTATGATTCACTGCTAAAATAACATTGTGCATTGTAACACTTGAAAACTACTAGCTAAACGAGAGCTTGATGTAGTGGTAAGAGTCATTCATAGGACTTTTTTGTAGTCAAAATGATGGTATATGGGTTGAACGTCAAGGTATGACTCGCCAACAACAAACAAAGTATCCTTGAGGAAAATAAAAAATCACCCAAAAATCTGCACAAAAAATAGTCCACCCATGAGTGGGGACACATACCCCATAAGGAGATTCATACCTTATTGATTGATTCGTAGATCAGGCCCCAAAATTTCATCCTCAAACCACCACTCATGATGGACTACCACAACACGTGAATCCACTAACTGCCCGTAGACGGGGTCTCATGGGTGAGGAAGTTTTGGTTTATAATAAATCGGGAGTACTTGCTAGTTGTTATCGGCGTATTCGTCTTCTCGTATGTCTCATACAAGCCACATAGATCTTTATTGGATATGAAACTTAAAATTTATAACTTTATTCTTACACGAAGAATACTTTCATTCATAGGCAAGCGGAAGACTTTTAAAACATCTAACTTTACAACATGTATGTGTAACATTACGAAAATCTAAGGCATTTTTAAGGCCTAAGATGATTTCAAAAGGTTTCGACACTATTTTAAGGTTTATTATAATGAATATAAGTCATTTAGGAAATTAAGATGTCAAAACGTCCAAGACGTCCATAAACTAGTTCAGTGAGTAGAATGTATTATAGTTGATTCCTGGTCGAAACATTTGAACAGGATTCCCCAAGTACCAATATATTTCAATCGAGGAGGACCCTTGCATTTGAGGGTCCAAGGCTGCTAAAGAAAGTGTCCACCAACAGATGCAACCCACGATTCGTTGTCCAATTGACGGGGCATGGGCTTCTTCTCTCGATGTTAACTAAGCAAAATACAATGGAAGCCTCAATTGCATAGTCTCTGAACTCATAAGTAGATGTGCAACACGGAAGTGCATAGTGCCCGTCGATGTACACACGCTCCCTTAATTAGGGGTTAAGGGAGGTCTTATTAAAATATTTAACCCCCTATATAAAGACCCTAAGATAATTAACTAACCTAAGATCTCAAAATTTTCAATACAAAAACTGTATTCATTCTCTTTTCTTTAAATATGTAGTTCATGAACGACATTGAAAACCAAGATAGGGGTGCGTTGAAGGCCTTCAAAGGGTTTAATTTATCCATCAATCTTCATCAAACATTAATGTAACACCCCAAAACAAAACTAAGATGAACTAGAGTCTCGTGGTTTTTCTTGAGTTAATTTCATGTTAAAATGAGTTACTTTACTGTTATAGGCAGTGCATAATGTTTGATGAAGTTTGGAGGTCAAACGTCCAAAAACGATAATGACGTTCGGAGGGCACGCCTTAGATTGTGCTTGTGTGTCTTGATGTTTTTGCGTGAGTTTTACGTGATCGTTTTCCTTAGAACTAAGGTGGGATTTTTCTTTGACCTAGAAGACTTAGTTTACAGGTTTAAAGTCCGGGCACGACCCCACCTAGGACCCATAAGGGTCCCTACTTGAAGGGACCAAGGCATAAATAATACTGCCAATACCACTGCTTAATTGACGATGCAGGCTATTGGGTGTAGGCCCATCGACGCCTCGTAGACTGGGGGGTTTAGTGCCATAGTGTGAATTCTATCACCCCAATGTAGCATATTCTGAACTCATCGACGCCCAGCAGGTTAAGCCGTCAACAATGCGACGCCCCGTAGCTCTGGTCGTCGATTGACTCCACCCAAAAGTTGTGAATATTGCTGCCCACTTGATGTGTTTTATGTAAATTCACCCCAACTCTTTTATAAAACCTAAGTCAATATTTTAAGTGTTTTTAGGTTATATTAAGTTGGATTTAAACCCTAAACCTAGACAAGACCCCTCACTTCAAATATTCAAACTCCCTCCCTAAACAAAACCCTCTCAAAGTCACTATTGGAGCTAAGACCCAAGGAGGGAAAGTAAGGGTTGTCTTGGACGTTTTATTCATTAAAAATTAGTGGGTTTTCTTCTCTTTGAGGTATGGTATCCATGTTTGAACCCTCTTCCATTCAAGGATACATTTCCAAAATATCTCAAAAAGGGTTTTCAAACTCCCAATTCATCTATCTTTGATTTTTAGTATGTGTCTTCTTGTAAAAGTGTTAAAATGTCCTAAATAAGTTTATTATTGTATGAATTGATTAATTTCATGTTAAAAATCGTAACAAACTCATGTTTATGCATATCTCATCTTGTAGCTTGGGAAATGGGTTATATGAGTATGTTTGAGTAAAATATTAACTTCGGTTATCCTGTGTTAACATGTTTATTAAGATACTGCCCTAAGAGTCTTATTTTTATGAAATTTTGATAAAATTCTTATGGGTTATTATGGCTTGGTTAAATGGCATGTTGCTTTCATTGTATAGTTTTCATTATAATTGCTCTTGAGTGGTATGGTCCACCTTCTTCGTGGCAGTGTTTATTTGATGAACTTGATTTTACTTTGTATGTTTTGTGCGTGTGATTTTAAATTCCTAGTAGGTGAAATGAAGTTGCATTGAAGATGAGTCTTGTATTGTGTTTTGTGAATTTAATAGCATGTTTAGGTTAGATTATCCCTGGGTAAAGTATATGAATTGTGAAGCATGTAACGTGTGTAAATTGATGAATATAGGACTAAATCATGTACAGGAGCTAATGTTAGTGAAATGATGCTCCTATGTAAGATGTTCTCACAAGTAAACGCACACACACACTTAAATGAATGTATAAAGTTAAATTGAGTAAATAAAGGAACTTTGAGGTGGACACTCTTCGTGAGTTGAGATGAAGTGTTTAGTAGCAACCTCACTACATCCTAATATCTTTCTAAGATAGGTCGGAGTTTTAATGCCCTTCATGAGATTAGATGTGGTGTTCACTAGTTATCCTTAACCTGTTAATGATTTTAGAACTCGTGAGGGTAATGTCTACCAACTAGAGGATATGAAGAAAAGGTGGTTACACTTCGTGTGTTAAGATGTTGTATTCCATTGTACCTCTTGATATGATTAGTCCTCGTGAGTAGAGAATGAGTAACTAGCAGCAATCTCCTCATCCCTTAACTATGCGTCTGCGTAGGTGTAGTTATTGAAAGCCATGAAAAAGCTAAATAGAATGAGCTTATCAAAGGCAGGTGAGGATCCCTCATTCAATAGGGGTTAATGTCAATATTCCATGTCTAGCTCTCACGGTCTATGTCGTCTAAGATACAACACCACAAAAGAATTGATTAAAATAAGTCTTCTAAAAGAAAGTACTACATAGGGTATGTGGTGGTATTGGACGCTATCTACTCATTGCACTAGGTAGGACCTTCCGAAAGGGAAGACTTCATGATAAACCTTCTAAAAGAATGTGCTACATAGGGTAGGTAATGGTATGGGACGCTATCTACTCATTCCACTAAGTATTCATTCCGAAAGAGAAGACATTGGTGGTTTATGAGGTGTCTTTTAATGTCTTGCCATTTTATTGAGGGGCTTGTTTCTCCCGAGTTGAGTAATCTGAAATATGTAGTCTTGAGAATTGCTTTGGTGTGTATTGAAGAAGGCCTATGCATACTTCCTTCATGTCTTACCTTAGTGAGTGTTAGGATAATTCCGAGGTAGGGAAACTCTTACGGAAAATTAGTTGACTTTCTCTTTCGCTTGGCCTTGGAAATTGACTCATTTTGGATAGAGTAATCCATTGTGAGTGCCTTAAATGATTCATTGTTAAAGTTCCAATTTGTTCATTGTAATATTAATTGGAATTTACTGTTATTTTGGTAAGTTTACAGTAAATGGTCCCTTTTGGTGCAAAATTATCGAATCTCTTATCTAAGTGTGAAATGATATTCCTTATGATGTTCTGCTTCAATATTCTTGAATATTTTACTTAAATTGAACAAAATGTTATTTTACAAAAATTTCCTTTTTTGTATGTTTTTGCATATGTCATACTTAGTACATTATTTGTACTGACCCCATACTTTTCTATACCTTATAAGTATAGGTTGAAGTCTTTTTGGAAGATTTGAATGCGAAGCCTTGGAAATTCACTCTCTCAAGAATTGGTATGTCCTCATATATTCGAGGACATAGTCTATTGTTTCCTATATTTATTATTAAGACTTATCATGTATTTGATGTCAATGTAAAGGGTCGTGTCCCTAAGACATTATATGTCGTGCCTTAAGTTTGGCTTGTGACGATGAGATTTCTTAAGTATTTATGAAATACTTCCTTTTTATTAAATTATTCGTGAAAAGTTTTAATTCTGCACTACTTTTCATTTTTTATGTAATGAATGCTAGTTAAAGTTCTTGTACAAGACCCAAAAGGGTCAAGTACTCCGGTCACGAAACGTGGGTTCCTTCTAATTTCTAGGGGGTACTTTCATGTCGTGACAAGTAAGGTATGGTATTCCTTTCACCTTTGAGACCTTTTTACTCAAAGAGTTCCATCTAATTGATTTAAAAAATTGGCTTTTCAAGTGGGTTTTCATCCAATATGAAATTGATGTCATGATTTACTTTGTTTATGATTTCTTTTAGATATTATGAATACAATAACATTTATTTTAACTCAATTATGATATTTTTTTGTGGATTGGTAATGACTCATTCTCTTGAACCCTAGGTTGTGATCTTGATATGAATTGTGTAATGTTGGTTCGATTGAACTTATAATTGGTTGAATAACTATTAGTTGATGTTGTTATATCAATTGTGGATATATTCGGATGAACTATAATACTATCATTCTAGTTCTTGAGTAATTAATCTAGATTATGACTTTCTCTTATGTCTCTTGTCTTAAGCTATGAACTAGTGGTGGACTGTTATGTACTGATTCAGTTGGTCTTGCTATCATGCTTTTTATTGTTATATGATTATACTACATCCTAATTGGGTTGAGTTAAGGTTTGATTGTAAGACATTGATTATGGATTATGAAGGAGACTTGGTAAGTATTGAAATAACTATTACATACTTCACTTGTGGCGAATTGTGATTAAGTGAAGATATTGCATTGAAGTATATCTTGTATTAATATTGAATGGGTTGGCAACATGTTAAATAGAAATCTTATGATTATGGTTTCTTAGGTGTTGACTAAGATGTAAATTTTATAAGGATGGTGATAATTTACCAATCTTCTTACTATGAAGTAATATGTAAATGTGCTAACATCACTTATAGGAATTCTGTTGAAAGGATTTATACTCATGCAACTATCATTGATCTATGATGATGATTATTATAAAATGGTTAAACCCTATGACCTACAATAAGTTATTACAGTTAATAAAGATATCAAAGATATTCAATAAAAAGACTCTAGCGTAGTACTGACTGAACTAGAGTGAGCAGTGTCCCTTCCAACATAGGGATGGTAGGATCACTAAAATACTCTTGATATTTGATAATATAATGCATGTAGCATAAAGAGGGTCAAAACTATATCTTCTACTTCTTGAACTATGTTTCGCCCATAGGAATACTAGCTAGTGGATACATGTAGTTGCTATGTTCATATTTTGGCACTACCTTGGCAAGTGTAACATTATTGAAGATCACATGTCTAGTGAAGAGCCAAATAGGTCTTTAAGAATGCGTATTGGTGATACATAGGCATTTCAATGACAAATATTGAGAAATATTGGGCATCCTATAGAAAATTTGCTTAGGGGTATTAGCCAATTTCTATATAATACCCAAATAAGAAAAATGTTGGGCCTATTTGAAAAAATTAGATTAAAGGGTGTTAGCGAATTTTCGAACATTAATGATCTTGTTTAAAAAATGTACCTTCAATGAAGAACCTAAGCGAAAAACATATATTTTCTAGTATTTGCACATAAAGTACTAGGCATCCAAGTGTCAAGCCTAGTACCGTAGCACATGATTAATTAAAATGACCATGCAGATTAAACAGTGCCCAATGACACAGTGAAGATCCTTGGAATAATAAGTAAAAATTCCAAAATAAACTGTAAATAATTGTTAGTTAGGAAAGTGCAACCAACCCATGTGCAAGCACATGTGAAAAAGCTTCTAAAGAAGGGGACCACCCTAACCGAATTTGGTTAGAGTAGTTAGGGGGAAAAGGTGCACAAGGGACAAATCCATGTGGGTCCTAAACTCCCTACAAATTGTAGACTCTAACCTACTGTCCTAACTAACTAAATAACCGAGTACTAGCCAAATTGGAACCATTAGTGCACTGAACAACCTAGGACTAAAACCGGGTTGACACTAACCTAGTACTAGTAAAAGAGACAAGCTAGTACCTAACATAGGATGGTGCAAAAGGTTAGTTATGGTCCTAACAACTTAGGGGAACTTTATCAATCCCCCTAGGTTACATAATTAATTATTTTATCAAATTAATTAATTAACTTTATAGGTATAAAACCGACAATAAAAAAAATAATTTGAGATTTCGGTTAAGACAAGAAAGAGACAACCTAGTATCTAACCTAGGATGGTCCAAAGAATTAGTTAGAATCCTAATGATTTAACGGTACTTTATTAATTACCCTAGGATACTTAATTAATTAATTTAAAGGGTCAAAACCGAAATCACAAAGCAATATCCAGATTTTGATTAAAATAAGAAAGACAACCTAGTACCTAACCTAGGATGCTTCACAGGAATAGTTATGGTATAACGAGTTAATGGTAATTTATTAATTAAAATAGTTAAATTAATTAATTAAATTATTCATTTAATTAGTTAAATGAAAGGGGTCAAACACAAATTCTTACACTAACCTAGTATAACATAAGAAACATCCTAGTACTTAACCTAGGATTGTCCAAGAGGGTTAATATTTTTTCAAATGATTTAGAGTAACTTTAATAGTTACCCTAGGTAACTTAATTAATTAAATTATACATTTAATGAATTTATTTAAATGTTCAAAAAAATTCTTATGAAAAGTTTCTGATTCGACCAAGTATTGTGTTTTTCTAGTTCTAGTCAATCTAGGAGGGTTTTTTTGTAATTAGTTAATTAATTTATTTAATTATCTTATTAAACCCTAATTTTTATAATTAAATATCAGTTTTTAAACCTAAAAATAACTTTCAAACCCATAGAAAAAAAGGACGCAAAAATAGTAAGCAACGAACGCAAGAAAAAGGAAGAATATTTATCAATTTCTCTAGGCTGATTTCAAGGTTTCTTCAAGGCTCCGTTCAAAATGGTCATCGTAGATTAAGTTCTACAAAAGGTATGGGTTTCTCTCCTAGACTTCTTTCTCCAAATTTATTTTCTTTCCTACGAATCAATGATCTTGAAAACTGGGATAGTTCTCCTGTTCTCGTTGAACTCCTTTGTCCCTAGTATCCTTTTCGATTCACTTTTAAATAGGTTAGAGATCATGTTGTTTGTATGTTGTACTTTATGATCTTATGTGTAATGTTATTTAATTATAAATGTCTATTAAACTATGAAATTTTTATCATCTAAAGTTAAGTTCTTAAAAAGTGAATCATCAATAGATAATGTGTTTGTTACACCCGTAATTGCTTTAAGTGTTGATGTGTTTGTCCGAATTTTTCATTGATGTTATTTTAACATTATGAAGATTTTATATTCATGAAATATTAATATGATTCTATCCAATATGTCTGAAAAACGTTACCCTAAAGTCATGAAACAAGATTGGTGAATAGAGTGATATTTTGTTAAGATGTGTCCGAAATTGTTATGTATGAAGATTATTACGGTTTGTTGTGCATACCTACTTTAAATGTGACTTATTTGTGATGTTGTGTTCAATAAATAATCATATTATGATGTTCAAGATGTTTAAAATCGTTATTCATAAAGTTATTTATAAAGGTTGGCTAAAACGATCTCCATGAAATCTTAATTTGAGTGATTGTTTGGCTTATGCCAATAAAATGGCTAACAATACATTATCCACTAGGGATGCATGAAAATGGATATAATATTATGTTAAATAATTAAAATATTTGCTAATGAACAGTATACATACCAAGTATGAAAGAATGTAAAATTCGCCTGTGCCAGCAAAGATAGTTATGTAATCTATACTCAAATGTTTGTGCCAATACTAATCATATGTCAACCTTGTATAGTAAGAGTATCAAATATATTATAGAAAATTCTAAAGTAACTCAATGAATCTATAACCAAGGGCATGCCATCCATTGGGACAACTCCCAAGATTCTCTAAAAGAATGAACTATGAACATAAGTAACTCATTGAAAGAAGTGTTCATCGTCCATAAACGATGAAATAAAGCTAATACACTAAAGTAAAGAAGTAATATGAGTTATAACATAATTAAAGGGGTCTAAATAAAGTAAGTGAGCAGAATGACATGTGAAAGGAAGTGAAACAAGTCTTACTTACACCTAAGATACTATGTCAAAAGAATACTCACGAATGAAGTTGTTAGAATGTGTGAGACTAGTCACATTAACTCCTAAGGATGATATGTAAGGACAATTCACATTTCATCACTGTAAAGTAAGTATGATATGTAAGGACAATTCACATTTAATCAATATAAAGTAAGGATCATATGTAAGGAAAATTCACATATCATCAATGTAAAGTAAGGATTTTATGTAAGGATAATTCACATTTAATTAGTGTAAAATAAGGATGACAAGTCATCAAAAGAGTAAGCAAATCTCAATCTACAAGAAAGCCTCCATAATGCTTGATTTAATACTAGAAGATAAAGAAGAAATGAACATTCGCATAATGATTTGAGTAATTATATTAACAAATGATGCTAATGAAAATGGTTACAATATGATAAGAGGCTATAAGGTAGGGAAATCAATCCTTAGTCCTTGGATTACTTATATCGATTCATTGTGGGTATGAGACTAAAATGAATCCTTGCACTTGTAAGTAAAACATAGGACCAAATGAATTATTGAACTACACAACAACAAGAAGAAAAGACTAAAAAATAATCTAAGTGTACAAAGAGGAGCTCTCGGCCTAAGAGGATCAAAATCTTAAATCTTCGCCATAGTTGTTCTAAAATTATGTTGATAATACTAATGTCTTGTAATCATATAGAAAATTAATGGTCTTCTTTGAATGAATTAAAATGCATAATATTCATACCACAATTCACAACTAATAATATTTTAATGTCTAGTGACTAGGCTTTTTGGAAATAGCACGTTGTTTTTGAAGAGATTTCTTTGATCATGCATATCCTTATGTGTATGTGTGAATGCAAGCAAACTTAGTACAAGTGGTGTACTAACCCCTACTCTGTACTATTTTATAGATACAGGTTAAGGGACAGATTGATGACTCTTTAAGTTGTTTGGTAGGTCCTCTTGATTTTGAGGATGCTACAGTTTTATTCTATCCTTAATTTTAGAAAAGCTAGTGGATGTTGTCACTAGTGTTTCTTTCGTACTTTTATTTCGAAGGTTTTGTAATAAACTCGTGTTTGAAAAACATATTTATGATATATTCTTATTATATTTCAAATTAATTCTTATGGTAGATGGTTTTTATATTTATGTTGTGCTTAGTATATGATGAATTAATGAAATAACTATATGAAGTGTATGTATACTTCATACATTTAATAGTTTTAAATTTTCCGCTAAAAGTAACCATATAAATGTGTTGAATGCAAGAAGATGCTTGTGTACAACCTCTGAGAGGTCAACGACGTCGGGTGCGAAATGGATTCCATAATCCGGGTCGTGACATTGTCCGCTTTCCTTCGGTGTAGGGGTTACATTATATCGGATTCCACATAATCTCATGTGGTCTATGTCATATTGGGGAAGATGTTCTCAACAGGTCAAATGAACTAAAGGAATGAACTCTAAGTAGGATAACCAAACAGGGTTTATCTTAGTCTATGTAGGGTTATGCGACTTTACCTAAACATTGCACTAGTTATCCTTGAAAGAATTCTTAAGTGAAGGTTCTTATATATGAATATTCCTATAATTGTATACACTATGCATATGATGATCTTGCACATGGATGCTACTACGTGATGATTAGTTTCACCTATGAATATGTGTTGGTCTTTTGTTCTAAAATGTGATGATATGTACTATTATATAATATACTATGTGAAGTTTCATGTTAGTCATGGTTCTTGTTGACTTTACTTGATTGAGTAAGATTATGGGGTTTTTTTTGGTCATTGCACTTGTTGACTTAATGAGGTTCATGGGTAATTGTCTTTATTTGATTATGTTGTAACGATCTCATATTCATGCTTGATGCTATTGTTACTTAATGATAAAGTTGATTTGTATGGTCTTTCTTGAAGGCTCATAAGGTTTTCTAAAGGTAAAATAGCATGTTTTCATAAAATGTCGCTCTTAAGCATGATTTGAAGATATGTGTCCATATGGTCTTATTCTTACAAGAAGTGGTGTACGAACAACAATTTCTCCCTTTTCTCTACTATTTTAGGTTTCGATAGTTGAACATTTTACATTTGGAAACTACAACTTAGAATTTAGGGTAAATCTACTAACGTACTTGACCTAACGGAGGTCTGGTAGAAAACCATACATATCATTAATCGCATATACATAATGAAAAGTAGTGCGGAACTAAAAATTTTCACAAATATACTTCAATCTTTAAAATATCATTCATATAAAGCAATAGGAAATACTAGGTCTCAATATCATCAATCATAGAGAAGAAAATAATTGGGTCACGTCCCATACACAATACTAATATAGAAATACTCAGTCTATTACGATACATCAATGACAAACATGAATTACATCTATGCCTCGAATCACATTATGACATACTTTAACTTCACTTGAATGCCTCTATGATCCAAGTCTTCACTCCCCCCATGCTCCTCACCTACAAACAACTATACAGATAGATAAAAGCATGGATTAGTACAACCACATGCACTAAGTATGACATAATGCATGAAAATAATGAAAACGGACATTTATTAAAAATATGCATCTTTTAGTTTAGAAAACATATTATAATCATAAAATCAACATTTAACAACTTAGAAACACATAAGATAACAATTAAAGAATTTAACGCATTTTTTAGAAAACTTAAAAGTGAGGTCAAATCACTTTATAGTGAAGTAATTCACTGTTACAGTGAAGTTTTCTACTTCTTCCTTAACACTTTATATCTTGTAGTCATTCCACTAAAAACTATCTTAAGCAACACACAGAGTGATCTCCCATATAACCTATGTAAGAATATCTATATGACCCTCAAGAATACTTATAATAAGACAAATAAACAATTACAAGACATCAACACATCAACATGAGATTTCCTCTATTAAAGGTGATTCTATGTCTCACTTGAGTGAGTTGTGAAGTGACCTCTCATACAATCCATTACACACTAACTTATGAGATCCTATAGACTACCTATGATAGCATTATTCTAACTTCACACCTTAACATATATATAATCCGACTTTCTCTTCCCAAAGGTTATCAAAAGGCTTACTTAAATAAATTAAGAAGATAACGTCCAAGATAGACCTCTTCAAGACTACCTTAATAGTCCTCAAGACTACCTATGTTTTTATCACGTCTACATATTAAACATCTTCCCTAACTTGTGTCATTCTTAGGACTCATTGATATATCAAGGTTTCACGGTATTTTTAATGTTTTTTCCTTAAGTTTGGTGTGTCCAAAAGCCTTTTTGTACTAATTTTTATTTTTCTTTATTTGCAGGAAATCTTTCTAAAAGTTGAATTTGGAGGGTTTTGAGGGAGAAATACAGAAAAGTACCACCTATGGAGCTTGTGACGGTTCGTCGTGCCCGTGACGTTCCGTAGGTTGCATCGTAGTGTAGTTACTGAAGTAAGATGGAGAAATCTGACCAAGTGTTGGGTTACGGAGTGCGTGATGGACCGTCATAGCCATGACAATCAATCCTACTGGATCGTCATGAAAATCAGAGAAGTAGTCCCAGTACCCAAATTTTAAGAGTTCAAGTGTTATGGAACAGAGACCCCCAACGGACTGTTGTGCCTGTAACGATCCGTCATACCTTCCATCGAGGGTAATGAAGAGAGAAGCAAAAAAAAATTGCACAAGTATGGGACAACGGAGTCCATGACGGTCCGTCGTGACCACAACAATCCATAGCGTGGTTCGTCGAACCAGCCGTATTTTGACAAATATCCAGCTAATAGAGTCCTTCTTTAATCAGTTTTTTATTATTTATAAATAGTTCGAAAAAACTTATTTTTTGGGTTAGACTCTTGATTATTTTTGGACTCTCTGTTAGACTCTTGATTATTTTTAGATTCTTTGTTAGACTCTTGAATATTTTTAGACTCTTGTAATTGATTGTTGGTGACTTGTACTGATTAATCAAGTGAACTTTTGGATTTTATTCTTTCTCATTAAAGTAAGTGCAAGAATTATTATATTAGATATTCGAATATTGTGATTATGACTATGGGCAACTAAACTCCATAACTAGAGTTGTTTGAACCATAGGCGAGTAATAAGGTAAAACCAAACTAAAATAACAATTCTAGAATAATGTCTTGCATGTATTGATAGTTTTTTCGCTTTGAAGACTTTTTAACGGATAAACAACGTTAGAACTCGCCTTAATGCTACTTGCCGGACAAAGGAGGTAGATAATAGGAAAAGAATTGTCAACATAGATTTAGTGTATACTATCTAATAGGCTAGTATTGATTGGTATAAGGTAATAACTTTGTTAAATATCGAATATGATGCTTAATATAAGGTAAAGGTAAGGGTTAGTATAGCAACACACGTAGCCGAACCGAGGTGCGGAGTGAAATTTTCTAGATGCCGGACCAAGGAGTTAGAAATGCATAACTTATCACTTTGCATGCAAGATACTAGGGTAGAATTGTTATAGATCGAATTATCAAGTTATGAACCTGTGGGGAACACGTAAACCCTAGTTACTTTTATTAATTGGTTAAACTCCAACATTAGAAGTTGTTAGTTGTCGCCTTTAATTTCGCTAGTTATTTTCATTTATTTAGAAATAGAAAACCCCCCCTTTTATCATTTTTGCTTTCCAAGGAAATAATTGACTAAATAATAGTAATAATAGATAGAAGTTACGTCTAAACTATTTTTCCTCATGGGAACGATCCCAACCTCTTTAGTTGGTGTATTACTTCACACGGCCTCTTTACTTCTTATTTGAGAAGTAAATTTGAGCGTATCAAACTTTTGCGCCTCGGCCGGGGAAAGTAGCTTTTAGATTAACTTAAACCTATTACTATAGTTTAGTCGATATTTTCTTGACTTCACTTTATTTTATTGTTTTTGATTTTTGCAGAACCATCTTCCTTGTATGCCAAATACACGGAGAGAAAGAGAACCCTTGTTTCCTTACGATCATGAATTAGAGCGTACACTACACAACATGAATCAAAACTTGGGTTTTAATGATAATGATCCGAACCAAAATATCTCAGCTTTGGTTGATGTTCATGGTTAGTTTTTACCTGATGCTCCGGGTGAGAACAAACAGAGGGGACAGAACCCAACTCCACGTCCCCAAGAATACTACAGAGGCTATGACAATATAGCAGACTCTAATGGGCCGCTTGTGTTTCCCCCTTTACCACCAAGCCACACCTTGTTGGTAACTACTAGCCTAATGCAAATGCTAACTACTAGAGGTTTGTTTTTAGGGCTAGCTTCTTAGGATCCACATGCACATATAGCTAAGGTAAGGGCAGTGTTTGAAAGATGTGTAGGGAGGCCTGACTTGGACTTGGATGTAATAGGACTAAGAGTGTTTTCTCTCTCATTGACGGGAGAGGTTGCGATTGGGTTCACTAAGCTCCCTTACAACTCACATTTAATTTGGAACCAACTAAGGGACGTTTTCTTAGCATGCTACTACCTTGTCTCCAAGAAGCTAAACCATAAAGAAAGAGTGAACAACTTTGCACTACCGGGAGAGTTAGTTAGTAGTTCTTGAGATAGATTCACCTAATTTTTGAGAAGTGTACCCAATCACCGCATTAATGATGAGTCACTGAAGGAATACTTTGTTTGGGGACAAGATGATAATAATAAAACGGTGTTGGATACTATAGCGGGTGGTTCTTATGGGAGTGTCCTTATCCTGAGATT
This sequence comes from Solanum lycopersicum, assembly GCF_036512215.1. NCBI lineage: Eukaryota > Viridiplantae > Streptophyta > Magnoliopsida > Solanales > Solanaceae > Solanum > Solanum lycopersicum. Next base: position 25,238,654 of record NC_090806.1, read on the forward strand.
ATTGAAAAGTTAGAGAAAATCTCCCGTAACAATAAAGCTTGGAGTAAGAGGAAGTCAGATACTAGGAGAAACACCTTCGCAGTGCAATCCACTCACAACCCAGCCACAGATGAGATCTGTGAAGAGATGAAACAGATGAGAACTAAGGCTTGGGTTCGTATTATAACATATCACTGAGGGTGCGGAAAATAGAAAAGCATTTAACTACTTGTCTAAACAACCACCACCTAATGATGAATGCTATTATGTGGAGGATTCCTATGAAGTAAATGAGCAGACGGGGAGATCGAGTGCCCAAGGCTCAAATCAGGATAATTGGCGCCAAGGTTAAGTGAACCAAGGTCCGATCTATGGTAACTATAACCGTGAGGGTAATTATGCTAGAGATGGAAACTACAACCGCGACAACAACTTCAACAGGGGTACCTACAGTAAAAGAAATGATAGGAATGGGCCCTATGTCCCTCCTCCAAAAAGTGAATTTACTCCTACGGATGGTGGAGATAGTATGGCGCGAATTGAGGATATGTTGTACAAAATGATGAGGAGGTTTGATACTAGTGATGAGCACATTAAAGCGTTAAGGAGTGATGTAGCGGGTATTGGAAAAATATTGAAACACATGCAATATTGACTAAGAAGATCAATTTGCAAATGGCCCAATTATATGCGATTGTTAACACACGGCAACTGGGCATTATTCCTAGCAAAACTGTCCAAAATATGAAAAATGATGCACACTGTATGACAATCACTACTCGGGGTGGTAAGCAAACCATCTACCCACCTATGTCGTCTAATGAGGAAAAGGTTAGAAAGGATAATGATAAGGTGGTAGAGGGTGGTGGTGAAGTAGAAGATAGCACTACAAAAGATGCAGAAGTCCTTATAAAGGTAATTCCCATGCCTAGACCACCACCCCCCTTTCCTCAGAGATTAGTCAAAAAGACCGAGGATGGTAAATATCAGCGTTTTATAACAATGTTGAAGTAGCTTCCTAATAATGTCCCTTTGGTAAAAGCTCTAGAATAAATGCCCGGTTATGCAAAGCTTATGAAAGATTTGGCTACAAAGAAAATATAGGTCCCTTTCGAGGATGATTTTAGAATACAGCATTGTAGCTTTATTGCTACAACATCTATCGTACAAAAGAAAGAAGATCTGGGTGCGTTCACTATTCCTTGTACAGTCGGGTCATTACATTTTGCGAAAGCATTTTTTGATCTGAGGTCAAGCATAAATCTCATGCCCCTATCGATTTACAAGAAGTTGGGTTTGGGTGATGTTATGCCTCGTATTTTTTTTTATACGTAGTGCGCATCGTGATCTAGAAGACGTAAAGAAATATTAGGCAAGGATGTTATTTCCAAATGTGATATTAAGTATGAGTTGGTTAATGTAAGTGCCATTAACTTTAAGTGAGGGATTAATTAGTGGCTAATTTGGATTGATTTAATCCAATGGGCCCCACCACTCAAGGCAAAAATTAAAAAGGGATCAGATTGTGGGCTGGCCTTAGTGGACAGGTGTAGAGGGGGGCTGCCTCCACTTCATACTATTAAATGAGGTGGATAAATCCACTCCATGCTATATAAAGTGGTGAAATGCATTGCTGCATATCATCTTCTTCTTCACCACTTGTCTTAGGCAGCCATGGAAATGGAGAAACCAACCCTGCAACTCTTTGCCAACAGCTGCAAATAATTTGATTAGTAATCTCCTTGTTTGGTGTGTTAATTCTTTAGAATACCCTTGTTAATTATCCATTAATTTTAAGAAGGGGGCATGACCAGTAGCTTAGGAAGTTTGTTTTAGTTATTGAATGTGCTAAGTATGAATGGAAACCATAATCGGATTATTAGTGGTGTCATGTTGGTGCTTGGGCTGTTTATATGATTCTTTGGGTTATATGTGTTATTGGTATTGCTGTGGATAATTTGGATTGTTGTCGGATTGGGACGAAGTAAGGAAAATAGGGGAGGTGCTGCCGAATTTTCGTTAGATTATTAGCTAGCTTACAAGAAAGTAAAGCACAATGTTTATCTAATTGCGGCACGATTGTTGCTTGTTATAGATTAATAGCTTGAGCAGTAAATATTGGACGTGCGGCTCAATTATACGGTATGTAACGCTGTCCCTTCTTTCTTTGCTTTGCATGACTTTTAAAAATAAGCGAATAACGGACAGATTTGATACTTACCTCTAAAGCGTCTAGGTGATGTATATTCTTGCTTCCACAATTATTCCTCTATATATCGGTTATGTCTAAGGCTATGATGATCTCTAATATCTATGGTAATGCTTCTTAGAGTCATTGAAATTTTACGTTTTCATATCGTATTAAAGGTTCATAATCTTGATAAAACATTAATCTTTGGTAATACTCCTTGCTGGTTCACGTTGATTGTTCTATTGAGTTATAAGAAATGATTTTAATTGCATATGGTTGCTCATAATATTCTGCTCGTGCATAGAGTCATTTATCATTTCACCGAGTCCCGGGCCGGGTAATGTTCGTGCGGAGTTTCTTGCATATGTCACCGAGTTCCTCACTAGAGGGCCGGGTATGTATATTATATATATGATTGGTGATGAGGATGGTTATGATGATGATGATGACGGAGATGACGTGATGATTATTTTGCCGAGCCCCTTACTAGGGAAGCTGGGCACCTTAAATGTTAAATATATGCATGATTTTCACTTAAAAAGTATATGTGTAGCGATATTTTGTTTCGACTTGCCACATTGGTATCCTGTCATCTTTACCTTATGCTTTACATACTCAGTACATTGTCCGTACTGACCCCCCTTTCCTCGGGGGGCTGCGTTTCATGCCCGCAGGTGTAGACGCGCAGTTCGGTGATCCTCCCGCCTAGGATATCCACTGTTCCGGAGCCCATTCGTTTTGGTACATAACTTTTGTGTAGTCTTTTGCTCGTCTATGGGTATGGCGGGGCCCTGTCCCGTCGAGTTTCACTAATGTACTCTTAGAGGTCTGTGGACATTATGTCGGTTGTATATATATGTTTTGGATAATGGTCTGGACATGGTTTGTTTGGGATGTCCGCTTGTACAGGGGCAGCCTTGTCGGCTGCGTACATCATTATGCTTTGAATAGTGGCGGCCTTGTCGGCTCGCGTATGCTGTTATGGTTGAATGGTTATGACTCCTTATGAGACAGGTCCTCTTATATATATATATGATGTTGGGGTTGGCTTGATTTGATTAAATTCCATATTGTCTTAGTTTCAGTTGGTCATACTTAGCAGGTTTGTATGTGGGTGTCCAAAACAAGCACTAATCACGGCCTATCGGGTTGGGTCGTGACAAAGAGTGGTATCAGAGCGGTTCTTCCTCGGAAGTGCCTACAGACCGTGTCTAGTAGAGTCTTGTTTATCGGTGTGTTGTGCACCACATCTATAAACAGGAAGCTACAGGACATTTAGGATGTCATTCTTTCTTCTTATTCTAGATCGTGCGATAGAGCTATATTAACAGGATAATCCCTCTCTAACGAATCCATGTGTTTTCAGCTATGCCTCCAAAGAGAGCGACAGCCGCCCAGAAGGGAAAATCGGTAGTAGAAGGTACTAGTCAGACCCGAAGAGTTACTAGGGCCCGTGCCCAGTCTATGCCTGGTATTATGCTCCAGTCGGAGAGCTCTGCTACACCCCCACCGCCAGAAGAGCTTAGAGCAACAGCAGCTCCAGTTCGGGGGACACCACCAGCCCCCGAGGCCCCAACATCTGAACCTCCAGCTCCTCAGTCAGGGGCGGAGGATAGGGCCATGAGAGATGCGGTTCAATTGCTGACTAGATTAGTGGCAGATCAGGCTCGCAGGCATGGACTAGGAGTTGATCATGCGGACAGATCTGATAGCTTAAAGGCTCGTGACTTCTTAAGTTGTAATCCTCCAGAGTTCTTTGGGTCAAGGCCACAGGATGATCCGCAAGAGTTTATTCGTCAGATGCAGCGTACATTGAGGATAATCAAGGCTTCGGAGACCGAGTCTGTTGAGTTGGCTACGTATCATTTGCGGGATGTAGCTATTAATTGGTATGAGTCTTCGGAGTTATCTAGGGGTGAGGGTGCCCCTCCAGTGGTATGGGATGAATTTGTGGAGGCTTTCCAGGGCCACTTCCTGCCTCCAGAGATGAAGCGAGCTAGAGTCGATAAATTCTTGCGTTTGAAGCAAAATGGCAGGAGCGTTCGAGAGTATAGCCTCGAGTTTGATTCATTGGCTAGGCATGCGCCTACTATTGTGGCTGATATGGCAGACAGGGTACATCGTTATGTGATGGGATTGGATCGTTATCTGATTGACGGTTGTATGGCAGTGACTCTTCAGCCAGGTATGGACATTGCTCGGGTGCAGGCATATGCACAGGGGGTAGAGGATCGGCACCGGGGACGTCAGCCAGATAGAGATTATAATAGAGGCCAGCATAAGAGGGCTAGATCAGCAGGTTATCCTGACGAGTTTCAAAGCGGGCAGTCTCAGCAGCATGTTAGATTTTCTTCCCAGCCAGCACAGAGTGCACCCCCACGTTTCATGGGTAGGGGGTTCGATCGTATGGGATATTCGGAACCTGGTCAGAGCTCTAGGGCGTCAGGGTCACAGATGGGCAGGGGTTTGAGCCAGTCGAGGCATCCTTTGCCTCGGTGTTCTCGTTGTGGTAAGTCCCATCCTGGGGAATGTCGTTGGGCTACAGGTGCGTGTTTTTCTTGCGGCCGTCAGGGCCATACTATGAGGGAGTGTCACCTTAGAGGTAGTGCAGGTGGTATGGCACAGCCTACAGGGTCCGTTGCTGGTTCATCTTCTTCTGTGGCTATGCGCCCTACGGGGCAGGGTATTCAGGCACCAGCAGGCCGTGGAAGAGGACGTGGTGGAGCTTCTAGTTCTAGCGGTCCCTCAAACCGTATATATGCTTTGACTAATAGGCAAGATCAAGAGGCGTCACCTAATGTGATCACAAGTATATTATCACTATTCTCCCGAAGTGTGTATGCATTGATAGACCCAGGTTCCACCTTATCATATATATCTCCCTTTGTTGCTAGTAGGATCGGAATAGAGTCTGAGTTGATGGAACCATTTGAGGTAGCTACACCTGTAGGAGATTTTGTCATAGCTACGCGAGTATATAGGAATTGTTCAGTAGCTATATATAGTCGTCTTACCGTAGCAGATCTAATAGAGTTAAATATGATTGAGTTTGATATTATCATGGGCATGGATTGGTTGGCTGCTTGTTATGCTAATGTTGATTGCAGAGAAAAGATAGTTCGATTTCAATTTCCAGGGGAACCGATTATAAAGTGGAAGGGAAGTACAGTATCACCGAAAGGTAAGTTCATTTCATACCTCAAGGCCAGGAAGATGGTTAGAAAAGGCTATATTTACCATCTGATTCGGGTGTATGACATAAAGGCAGAGGCACCGACTCTTCAATCAGTCCCGGTAGTTAATGAATTTCCTGATGTATTCCCCGAGGAACTTCCAGGCCTCCCTCCAGAACGGGAGATAGAGTTTACTATAGATGTACTGCCAGATACCCAGCCTATATCTATACCTCCTTATAGAATGGCACCTGCTGAGTTGAAAGAATTGAAAGAGCAATTGAGGGATTTGCTAGAAAAGGGCTTCATCAGGCCTAGTACGTCACCTTGGGGAGCACCAGTACTGTTTGTGAGGAAGAAGGATGGGTCGCTGCGGATGTGCATTGATTATAGGCAGTTGAACAAAGTAACAATAAAGAACAGGTATCCCCTCCCAAGGATTGACGATCTATTTGACCAGTTGCAGGGTGCAAAGTGTTTTTCAAAGATAGACTTGCGGTCAGGTTATCGTCAGGTGCGGATAAGGGAGGCAGATATTCCAAAGACAGCATTCCGGACCCGATATGGGCAATATGAGTTTAAAGTGCTGTCTTTTGGGCTGACTAATGCTCCAGCGGTATTCATGGATTTAATGAATCGAGTATTTAAACCATTCCTTGATATGTTTGTTATTGTATTTATAGACGATATTCTGGTCTATTCACGTTCAGAAGAGGAGCATGCAGATCATTTAAGGACGGTACTTAGGGTGATTCAGCACCAGAAGTTGTATGCTAAATTTTCTAAGTGCGAGTTCTGGTTGACTTCAGTGGCATTCTTGGGGCATATTATTGGAGCTGATGGTATTCGGGTAGATACGCAGAAGATTGAGGCAGTAAAGACTTGGCCCAGACCTACGACACCTACTGAGGTACACAGCTTTTTGGGGTTAGAAGGATATTACAGGAGATTCGTAGAAAAGTTTGCCTCAATTTCAGTGCCTTTGACAAGGCTAACTCAAAAGGCAGCCAAGTTCCAGTGGACAGATGCTTGTGAGCGAAGCTTCAAGCTATTGAAAGACAAATTGACTACAGCTCCAGTCCTAACTCTTCCAGAGGGACCAGACGGCTATGTTATTTATTGTGATGCTTCGGGTGTTGGGCTAGGATGTGTATTGATGCAGCATGGCAAAGTTATAGCCTATGCCTCCCGACAACTTAGGAAGCATGAAAAGAACTATCCTACTCACGATCTGGAGTTAGCGGTCGTGGTTCATGCCTTGAAGATATGGAGACATTATTTATATGGTGTCCATGTGGACATCTATACAGATCATAAGAGTCTCCAATATATCTTTAAACAGAAGGAGCTGAACTTACGACAGAGGCGGTGGTTAGAGTTGCTAAAGGATTATGATGTTGATATTTTATATCATCCAGGGAAAGCGAATGTTGTAGCAGATGCTCTTAGCCGTAAGTCCATGGGTAGCTTGACAGATGTACAACTAGAAAGGAGGGATATGGTTCGGGAGATTCAGCGGCTATCCAGCCTTGGAGTCCGTCTAGCTAATTCGGAAGATAGTGGAGTTTCTATTCGAGAGGTTGCTGAGTCCTCAATCATAGATGAGGTAAAGAGACACCAATACAAGGACCCTATTCTGGCACAGTATAGAGATGCAGGTCTTCAAAAGGAAAAGACCCCATTTAAGGTTACACTTGATGGAGTGTTACGATATGAAGGCAGATTGTGTGTACCCGATACTGCGGGGATACGACGACAAGTTATGGGAGAGGCACACTCTGCCCGTTATTCTATTCACACAGGGTCAACAAAAATGTATCATGACCTCAGATGCTTATATTGGTGGGATGGCATGAAAAAGGACATAGCAGAGTTTGTTGCTCAGAGCCCAAATTGTCAACAAGTCAAGATCGAACATCAAAAGCCTGGTGGATTATTACAGGAGATAGAGATCCCGACTTGGAAATGGGAGATGATTAATATGGACTTCATTATAGGCTTACCTCGCACTCAACGGAAGTATGACTCTATATGGGTTATTGTAGATAGGCTGACGAAATCGGCCCATTTTCTTCCAGTCAGGACTACTTATTCGGCTGAAGATTATGCGAGGTTATATGTCAGGGAGATAGTGAGACTTCATGGGGTTCCCACGTCCATTATATCAGACAGAGGAGCACAATTTACAGCCAACTTTTGGAGATCGTTTCAGAAGGGATTGGGGACACAGGTGAACCTTAGCATAGCATTTCACCCTCAGACTGATGGGCAGGCTGAGCGTACTATTCATACACTAGAAGATATGTTGCGGGCCTGTATTATTGACTTCAAAGGCAGCTGGGATGACCACTTGCCGCTCATTGAGTTTGCCTATAATAATAGCTACCATTCTAGTATCCAGATGGCACCGTACGAGGCCTTATATGGGAGGAAGTGCAGATCACCTATTGGTTGGTTTGATGTTGGCGAGACTAAGTTAATAGGCCCGGATGTGATTCAGCAAGCTGTTGACAAGGTGAAGCTTATTCAAGAAAGATTATTAGCAGCCCAGAGTCGACAGAAGTCATATGCAGATAATCGGCGTCGAGATTTGGAGTTTCAGATTGGTGACTGGGTATTCCTGAAGGTATCACCCATGAGGGGTGTGATGAGATTTGGCAGGAAGGCGAAGCTCAGTCCGAGATACATTGGGCCTTATCAGATTGTTCGTAGGATAGGCAAGGTTGCCTATGAGTTGGATCTACCATCTGATTTTGAGGCGGTACATCCAGTCTTCCATGTATCGATGCTACGTAAATGTATTGGTGATCCTTCTAGAGTATTCCCTGTAGATGATATTCAGATAACAGAGGAGTTGTCATATGAGGAGAAACCCGTGGCTATACTTGATCGTCAGGTTAGAAGGTTACGTACTAAGGATGTGGCTTCCGTCAAAGTGTTGTGGCAAAATAACAATAGGGAGGAGATGACTTGGGAAGCGGAAGACGAAACGAAAAATAAGTATCCTTACTTGTTCCCCGTACCTGCAGGTAATTCAATTCCTAGCTTGACTATATTGATAGATAATGAGATTATGTAGTTGTGAGGCATCTGTAAGTTACGGAATGCAGGTTGATAGGTATAACTTTTAGAGAGACCTCGCTGGAATTTGTTTTTGCAAGACGCTAACTTAACATTCGAGGACGAATGTTCCTAAGGGGGGAAGGATGTTATGCCTCGTATTTTTTTTTATACGTAGTGCGCATCGTGATCTAGAAGACGTAAAGAAATATTAGGCAAGGATGTTATTTCAAAATGTGATATTAAGTATGAGTTTGTTAATGTAAGTGCCATTAACTTTAAGTGAGGGATTAATTAGTGGCTAATTTTGATTGATTTAATCCAATAGGCCCCACCACTCAAGGCAAAAATTAAAAAGGGATCAGATTGTGGGTTGGCCTTAGTGGACAGGTGTAGAGGGGGGCTGCCTCCACTTCATACTATTAAATGAGGTGGAGAAATCCACTCCATGCTATATAAAGTGGTGAAATGCATTGCTGCATATCATCTTCTTCTTCACCACTTGTCTTAGGCAGCCATGGAAATGGAGAAACCAACCCTGCAACTCTTGGCCAGCAACTGCAAATAATTTGATTAGTAATCTCCTTGTTTGGTGTGTTAATTCTTTAGAATACCCTTGTTAATTATCCATTAATTTTAAGAAGGGGGCGTGACCAGTAGCTTAGGAAGTTTGTTTTAGTTATTGAATGTGCTAAGTATGAATGGAAACCATAATCGGATTATTAGTGGTGTCATGTTGGTGCTTGGGCTGTTTATATGATTCTTTGGGTTATATGTGTTATTGGTATTGCTGTGGATAATTTGGATTGTTGTCGGATTTGGACGAAGTAAGGAAAATAGGGGAGGTGCTGCCGAATTTTCGTTAGATTATTAGCTAGCTTACAAGAATGTAAAGCACGATGTTTATCTAATTGCGGCACGATTATTGCTTGTTATAGATTAATAGCTTGAGCAGTAAATATTGGACGTGCGGCTCAATTATACGGTATGTAACGCTGTCCCTTCTTTCTTTGCTTGGCATGACTTTTAAAAATAAGCGCATAACGGACAGATTTGATACTTACCTCTAAAGCGTCTAGGTGATGTATATTCTTGCTTCCACAATTATTCCTCTATATATCGGTTATGTCTAAGGCTATGATGATCTCTAATATCTATGGTAATGCTTCTTAGAGTCATTGAAATTTTACGTTTTCATATCGTATTAAAGGTTCATAATCTTGATAAAACATTAATCTTTGGTAATACTCCTTGCTGGTTCACGTTGATTGTTCTATTGAGTTATAAGAAATGATTTTAATTGCATATGGTTGCTCATAATATTCTGCTCGTGCATAGAGTCATTTATCATTTCACCGAGTCCCGGGCCGGGTAATGTTCGTGCGGAGTTTCTTGCATATGTCACCGAGTTCCTCACTAGAGGGTCGGGTATGTATATTATATATATGATTGGTGATGAGGATGGTTATGATGATGATGATGACGGAGATGACGTGATGATTATTTTGCCGAGCCCCTTACTAGGGAAGCTGGGCACCTTAAATGTTAAATATATGCATGATTTTCACTTAAAAAGTATATGTGTAGCGATATTTTGTTTCGACTTGCCACATTGGTATCCTGTCATCTTTACCTTATGCTTTACATACTCAGTACATTGTCCGTACTGACCCCCCTTTCCTCGGGGGGCTGCGTTTCATGCCCGCAGGTGTAGACGCGCAATTCGGTGATCCTCCCGCCTAGGATATCTACTCTGCTGATTGGGAGAGCTCCACTGTTCCGGAGCCCAGTCGTTTTGGTACATAACTTTTGTGTAGTCTTTTGCTCGTCTATGGGTATGGCGGGGCCCTGTCCCGTCGAGTTTCACTAATGTACTCTTAGAGGTCTATGGACATTATGTGGGTTGTATATATATGTTTTGGATAATGGTCTGGACATGGTTTGTTTGGGATGTCTGCTTGTACAGGGGCAGCCTTGTCGGCTGCGTACATCATTATGCTTTGAATAGTGGCGGCCTTGTCGGCTCGCGTATGCTGTTATGGTTGAATGGTTATGACTCCTTATGAGACAGGTCCTCTTATATATATATATATGACGTTGGGGTTGGCTTGATTTGATTAAATTCCATATTGTCTTAGTTTCAGTTGGTCATACTTAGCAGGTTTGTATGTGGGTGTCCAAAACGGGCACTAATCACGGCCTATCGGGTTGGGTCGTGACAGGTGACTCTAAGCCCACCGCTATTCGGCTACTGATGGCTGATCGAACAGTGAAAAGGCTATAGGGATACTCCACGATGTGCTAGTAAAAGTGGAGTCGTTCATATTTCTTGCAGATTTGGTTATTCTTGATTATGAAGTCGATTTTGAAGTTCCTATTATTCTTGGGAGGCCATTCCTTGCTACGGGTAGAGCCTTAGTTGATATGGAAAAGGGGCAAATAAAATTTCGATTTAATAATGTATAAGCGAGCTTCAACATTTGTAGGTCCATGAGGCAGCGTGGTGAGCTCTAATCGGTATCTGTTGTATCCTACAAAAAAAAGATGAATAAGGATAATGACCTAAAAAGTGAAAAATGAGAATTTATGGCTAGGGATTTTGTGTTTTTAGACAGTTCTAGGTTGCGTTGGCTTCCGGGAAAGTTCAGGTCCAAACAGACTGGCCCTTTTTCGATTACCCAATCATTCCCTCATGGAGCCGTTGGGTTAGAAACCAAGGAGGGAGTACAGTTTAAGATTAATGGACAACGAATAAAACTCTATTTTGGGCATACTGCATCGGTGAATGAAGTGATAGAGGCATACCATCTTGATGAAGATTGAGTAATCAAGTGTCCTTAAACATGCCGCGACGTAAAATCAGGGGCTTGTTGGGAGGCAACCCAATACTTATATTTTTTTGGTTTTTTATTCCTTTTTAGTAATGGTAGCATTTTGTACTAATGGGTTTTAAATTTGCAAGCACACCACGAGGAAATTTTGCAGAAAATCACTTTGTAGGAGTCACCAACGGATATATCGATGGCCCATCACGGTTGTGACGGACCATCGCATGAATCTGTCATTCCATGCATGTCTTTTTGTTTTTTGCAAAACTAGGGCACACGCGCCAGAACCAATGACGGACCGTCATAGCAGTGATGGACCATCGTCGGGGACTCGTCGTGTCATTAATGAAGCATACCCGACCTGACCAAGCTGCATTTTTTTTTTCAAATTCTTAATATTTAAAAAACAAAACCCCTTCATTTCACCCCTCCTTCCCTGTTCCTTCAATTTCCCTCCCTTTTCAACTTCCAAGTTAATAACCCTCTCTCTTACAGCCGATCATTCTCCCAAATTCCCCAATTCCTAATATTCACTATCTACTAGTCGGAGCCTGCCGCTATGGTTCTTTATTTGATCACCAAGTACCTTCCTCGTTTGTTTTTCTCAAATTCTCAGGTACTATCTATTATGGCACCAAAAAAAGATCGAGTCTACACACGCGAGCGATCGAATTCTGTTGCGCCATCTGCTCGCCTGGTCATTGTCTCTGATAATTAGCGTGACCCAGAGTACGTGCCCAGAGGAGCTTCCACCCTTCCCGACCTGCATGTGCTGCCAGAGCCACACCAAAAATGGTGGCGTCCGGTGTAGTCACTGCCTCTCAGTTTGATGAGGAGCGCAGAATGGCCGGCACACCTTCTTGGTCAGCTACTATTGAAGAAGGAGCGTCTGGATCCTTAGGATTTCGTGGTCGGAAGAAGCCTCCAGGTCTAATAAAGTCCCTGCGCCCGCCACCGCTACACAGTCTGCCTTGTCTTATGAGGCTGACAGTTCTGAATCCACAACCGGCTCACCGATTCGTGCTCTCACCTCGGTTGCCGACATGAAAAACAACCATCCATTCCGGCAAGACACTTATCTCCATGTTGCTTTCCACAAATAGGGCACCTAGCCCTTTTATAGGAATAACCACCACCTTAAGAATGTGGATTTGGAGCCCTATGCTTGTTTTCCATGGAAGAATCTTGGGGATAAAACCTCTTCTTAGGCCTTTGCTGACTAGAGTAATATGACCTATGCCTTTTACCCTCTTGCCTTATCTCCCTCAATTTGGACTCAATTTGTTGTGCATAAACCACAATCCTAAAGATATCCACATCATTAAGAAGCATTGCCGTATGTCACGCTTTTTCCACTAAGATAGACACTCCCATCACAAATATGTTCATCCTATCCCTATGGTTGGCTACCATGGTTGGGACATACAGAGACACTAGGGTGAATTAGAGGGAGTACACTTTCACACTCATTCATTCTTAACGAAGGTTCATGAATTCAACCATCTTTTTCTACCTCCAGTCTAAGGGAAAGAACCTATCTATAAAATCCTCGTTGAAATGCTCCCAATCAACCAAATCTCTTTCTAAGGGTCTGTCACCCCTCCATTGCTCATACCACACTTTAGCAAAATACTTAAGTTTGTAAGCGACTAACTCCGCTTTCTCTCTAGGGGTCACACCTGTAGCATCTACAACTTTTTAAACATTTTATATGAATCCTTGTGGATCTTCATCAACCTTAGTGCAATGGAGAGTTGGGGGTTTATCCTTATTAAATCCCGAATTGTAGAGGCAAGAGTACTAGCATTTGGTTGGGGCCTATCTCATTGGTTAGCTTGGCCCACAAATTTATTGTTGACAACATGAGGTTGAGCCGTCATGAGTTGGGTCAAGTTCATTAGGGCAGCCCGCAACTGCGTATTAGTGATATACCGTGGTTTCACGGTATAATTAATAATTTTTCCTTAAGTTTAGTGTGACCGAAAGCCTTGTTTGTGCTAAGTTTAATATAATTTTCTCGTTGTTTTGCAGGAAATCTGTCCAAAGCTGAATGCGGAGATTTTGAGCGAAAATTGCAAAAGAGACCACCTACGGAGCTTATGACGGTCCGTCGTGCTTGTGACGGTCCGTAGGTGGCAGCGTAGAGAAGCTGCTGAAGGAAGATGGGGAAGTCTGACAAGTGTGAGGTTACGAAGATTACGACGGTCCGTCATTGCTATGACGGTCCATCCTGCAGGTTCGTCGTGAAGATCACAGAAGTGATCCCAGTACCCAGATTCCAAGAGTTGAAGTATTTTGAAACGAGACCCTCGACGGACCGTTGTGCTTATGATGGTTCGTCACACTTGCCGTCGAGGGGAATGAAGAAAGCAGCAGAAGAATTGCACCAAGTATGGGACGACGGAGTTCACGACGGTCCGTCATGACCACGACGGTCCATCGCGTGGTCCGTCGAATCAGCCGCGTTTTGGCAGATTTCCAGTAATTAGAATCCTTGTTTAATTAGGTTTTTATTTTTTATAAATAGTTCGAAAAACCTCGTTTTGGAGGTTAGACTCTGTGATATTAAACATTATATTGTGATATTAAACATTATATTGTGAGACTTTGTGTTTTGAGTGCTTGATTGTTAGAGATTCTTCCAAGTGATTTTTGGTGATTAATCAACCAAATTTTCGGACTTTATTCTTTCTCATTGAAGTAAGTACATGAATTCTTGTTTACCATATTTGAATATTGTGTTTATGGCTATGAGGAACTAAACTCCATAACTAGGGTTGTGGGAACCATAGGCAAATAATGAGATAAACCCTAGCTAAAATAACAATTCTAGAATCGTGTCTTGCATGTGTTAATAATTCTTTTGCTTAGAAGTCTTTTTAACGGATGATCAACGTTAGAACTCGCCTTAATACTACTTGCCGGACCGAGGTAGATAATAGGAAAAGAATTATTAACATAGATTTAGTGTATACTATCTAATAGGCTAGTATTGATTGGTACGAGGTAATAACTTAGTCAAACATCGAATATGATGCTTAATATGAGGTAAGGATAAGGGTTAGGAAAGCAACACACGGAGCCGGACCAAGGTGTGGAGTGAGATTTTCTAGATGCCGGACCAAGGATTTAGAAATACATAACTTATCACTTTGCATGCAAGATACTAGGAAAGAATTGTTATAGTTAGGATTATCAAGTTATGAACCTGTGGGAACACGTAAACCCTAGTTACTTTGATTACCTGATTAAAACTCAACATTAAAAGCTGTTAAGTGTCTCTTTCAAATTCGTTAGTTATTTTTGCTCATTACGAAATACAAACCCCCCTTTTTATGCTTTTACTTTCTAAGGAAGTCATCAATCGAACAATAGTTAAAACAAGTTGAAGTTAAGTCTAAACTATTTTCCTCGTGGGAACGATCCCAACCTCTCTAGTTGGGTTATTTACGTGGCACGACCGCTTTACTTCTCATTTGAGAAGTAGGTTTGAGCGTATCAAATTTTGGCGCCGTTGCCGGGGAATTTAGCTTTTAGATTAACTTAAACTTCTTATTATAGTTTAGTTAATATTTTCTTGATTTTACTTTGTTTTATTGTTTTTGATTTCTTTTCAGAATTATCCTCCTTGTATGCCAAATACACGGAGAGGAAGAGAACAGTTGTTCCCCTACGATCACGACCTAGAACGTACACTGCGAAACATGAATCGTAAGTTGGGAATCAATGATGAGGATCCAAACCAGAACATCCCAGCTCCGGCTGATGTTCATGGTCAGATGTTACCCGATGCTCAGGGTGAACATCAACAGAGGGGACAGAATCCCGCTCCACGGCCCCAAGCATACTACAAAGGCTATGATAACATAGCAGATTCGGATGGGCCACTGGTTGTGCCTCCTCTACCCACAGGCCACACTTATGTGGTAACTAGTAGTCTGATGCAAATGCTCACTGCCAGAGGTTTTTTTTCAGGGCTACCTTCTGAGGATCCACATGCCCATATAGCTAAGGTAAGGGCAGTGTGTAAAAGTTGTGTGGGGAGGCCTGATTTGGATCTAGATGTAATAGGTCTCAGAGTGTTTCCTCTCTCACTGACGGGAGAGGCCGCTATGTGGTTTACTGAGCTCCCATACAACTCCATTTTCACTTGGAACCAACTACGGGATGTCTTCTTAGCACTCTACTATCCGGTCTCCAAGAAATTAAACCACAAAGACAGGGTGAATAACTTTGTGGCACTACCAGGAGAGTCATCTAGTAGTTCTTGGGATAGATTCACCTCATTCTTGACAAGTGTCCCAAATCACCGTATTGATGATGAGTCACTAAAGAAATACTTCTATAGGGGACAAGATGATAACAATAAAGCGGTGTTGGACACTATAGCAGGTGGATCTTATGGAGAATGCCCTTATGCTGAGATTGCTGAGAAATTAGAGAAAATCTCCCGTAACAACAAAGCTTGGAGTATTAGGAAGTCCGATACAGGGAGAAACACCTTCGCAGTGCAGTCCACTCACAACCCAGCCACAGATGATATTCGGGAAGAAATGGCTCAAATGAGAACTGAGCTTGGGTTGGTACTAAAACATGTCACTGGGGGTGTAGAAAAGGTTAATACAGTCAACTACTTGGCTAAACCACCACCTCTAATCGATGAGTGTTATTATGAGGAGGATTCCTATGCAGTAAATGAACAGATGGGGGGTTTCCGACCAAGTGCCCAAGGCTCTAATCAGGAAAATTGGCGCCAAGTTCAAGGGAACCAAGGTCGGAACTATGGTAATTACAATCGTGAGGGTCATTATGTCCGAGATGGAAACTACAATCGCGACAACAACTTCAACAGGGGTAGCTATGGTAACAGAAACGACAGAAATGGACCTTATGTTCCTCCTCAAAATCGTGAAGTTACTCCTAGGGATAGTGGAGGTAGTATGTCGCGAGTTGAGGATATGTTGCATAAAATGATGAGGAGGTTCGATGCTAGTGATGAGCAAAATAAAGAGTTGAGGAATGATCTAGCGGGTATTGGGCAAAAAGTTGATACCCATGCAATATCAATTAAGCAACTTGAGTTACAATTGGCCCAATTATCTGCAACTGTGAACACACGGCAACCGGGCACTCTTCCTAGCAACACTGTCCAAAATCTGAAAAATGATGGACATTGTATGGCAATTACTACTCGTGGTGGCAAGCAAACCATTGATCAACCTATGCCATCAGATGAGAATAAGGTGACAACAGAATCTGATAAAGTGGTAGAAGTTGATGCTGAAATAGAGGATAACACTGCAAAAGATGCTAAAGTGCCTAAAAAGGTAACTCCTATGCCTAGGCCACCACCCCCATTTCCTCAGAGATTAGTGAAAATGATCGAGGATGGTAAATATCGGCGTTTAATAACAATAATGAAGCAACTTTCTATCAATGTCCCTTAGGTAGAAGCTTTAGAACAAATGCCCGATTACGCCAAATTTCTGAAAGATCTGGTTACAAAGAAAAGATCGCTCACTTTTGAGGATGATGATAGAATGCAGCATTGTAGTGCTATTGCTACAAGATCTCTGGTCCAAAAGAAAGAAGATCCGGGCGCATTTACTATTCCTTGTACAATCGGGCTATTACATTTTGCGAAAGCATTATGTGATCTGGGGGCAAACATAAATCTCATGCCCCTCTCGATTTACAAGAAGTTTGGTTTGGGTGACACAAAGCCTACTGCGATGCGGCTACTGATGGCTGATGAAACAGTAAAACGACCTATAGGAATACTCCACGATGTGCTAGTAAAAGTGGAGTCATTCATCTTTCCAGCTGATTTTGTTATTCTTGATTGTGAGGTTGATTTTGAAGTGCCTATTATCCTTGGGAGGCCATTCCTAGCTACGGGAAGAGCCTTAGTAGACATTGGAAAGGGGCAGATGAAATTTCGGTTGAACAGTGAGGAAGTGACTTTTAATATTTGTAGGTCCATGAGGCAGAGTGGTGAGCTCCAATCGGCATCTGCTATATCCGACAACATGGGTGAGACCTTTGAGACACAAATAGAAGAACGTCTAAGTGTCGAAGCATTAGCGGCAGTGATAATGAACTTTGATAGCGATTGCATTGAAGAGTATGAGTCATTAGTAGCAGCTCTTGACCGAGGTGATGTTCGGTTTAAACCGAAGAAATTAGAGCTTGATATGAAGAATCGCGAGTCCCCACCCGCTAAACCATCTATAGAGGAAGCTCCAAAAGTTGAATTAAAATCTTTCCCACATCATCTTAGGTATGAATTCTTAGGAAATGGTGACACTTTGCCGGTAATCATTGCATTAGACCTAGATGAACAACAGGTTCAGAGTTTGGTGAAGGTACTAAAAAGGTTCAAAAGAGCTATTGGGTGGACCATTGTGGACATTATTGGGATCCCTCCTGGTATTTGCTCTCATAAAATCCAACTCATGCCTGATCATAAGCCAGGTATTGAGCACCAGAGACGCTTGAATCCTCCTATGCAAGAGGTTGTGAAGAAGGAAATTATCAAGTGGTTGGATGCTGGAGTAATCTATCCAATCGCCGATAGTAGTTGGGTATGCCCGGTTCATTGTGTACCTAAGAAAGGGGGAATGACTGTGGTCCCCAACAAAAAGAATGAACTTGTTCCGATGAGACCAGTTACTGGATGGAGGGTGTGCATGGATTACCATAAATTGAACTCATGGACTGAAAAAGACCACTTTCCTATGCCCTTCATGGATCAGATGTTGGATAGACTTGCCGGAAAAGGGTGGTATTGTTTTCTTAATGGGTATTCGGGGTATAATAAGATTTCTATCGCACCAGAAGATCAAGAGAAAACCACTTTCACTTGTCCATATGGGACTTTTGCATTCAGAAGAATGTCGTTTGGGTTGTGCAATGCACCCGCAACCTTTCAGAGATGTATGATGTCAATATTTTCTGACATGGTGGAGGATACTATAGAGGTTTTTATGGATGATTTTTCTTTGGTTGGTGATTCATTTGAGCGATGCTTGACCAATTTATCTGAGGTTCTTAAGAGATGTGAAGACTGCAATTTGGTACTAAACTGGGAAAAGTGTCATTTCATGGTGAAAGAGGGTATTGTGTTGGGTCATTGCATTTCAGAAAAGGGTATAGAGGTTGATCGAGCTAAAGTTGAGGTAATAGAGAGACTTCCCCCGCCGATCTCTGTGAAAGGTGTGAGAAGCATTCTTGGGTATGCAGGTATTTATCGGAGATACATCAAAGACTTTTCAAAGATTGCACACCCATTGTGCAAATTACTGGAGAAAGAATGTAAATTTTGTTTTGATGAGTCTCGTCTTAAAGCATTAAGTGAGCTAAAAGAGAAGTTAGTGTCTGCACCTATCATTATTTCTACGGATTGGAACAGTCCATTTGAGGTAATGTGCGATACTAGTGGGGTGGCTCTTGGTGTAGTATTGGGACATAGAAGAAACAAAATCCTTCACCCAATTTACTATGCTAGTAAAGCCCTAAATAAAGCCCAGAAGAACTACACAGTGACTTAGCGAGAACTCCTCGCAGTAGTCTTTGCTTTTGAGAAATTTCGCTCCTATTTGCTAGGTACTAGAGTCATAGTGCATACTAACCATTCAGCACTGAGATATTTGATGGCGAAAAAGGATGCGAAACCAAGGCTGATTCGTTGAGTATTACTGCTGCAAGAATTTGACTTTGAAGTGCTGGATAGAAAAGGGACTGAAAATCAAGTTGCTGATCATTTGTCCCATCTAGAGGATGAAGCTATGAGAGAGTTAGGGGATAAGACTGACATTGATGATACTTTCCCCGATGAACATGTATTGGCTGCTTCACAAGACTCGATTCCATGGTTCGCAGATTTTGCCAACTATCTGGCTAGTTATATTGTTCCATCAGACTTGTCCTTTCATCAAAGGAAAAAGTTCATGTACGATGTGAAGAAGTTCTTTTGGGATGAACCATACTTTTATAGGAGTTGTGCCGACGGGCTTATTCGGCGTTGTGTGCCAGAATGTAAAATGTTGAGTGTATTGGAGGCATGCCATTCTTCACCTGTTGGCGGACATCACAGTGGTATCCGAACCGCTAACAAGATATTGCAATGTGGTTACTATTGGCCAACTCTTCATCAAGATGCTCATGGGTTTTCTAAATCATGTGACAAATGTCAACGAGATGGTGGTATTTCAAGAAAGCAAGAGCTCCCTCTAAACCCCATTCTTGTGATTGAGTTATTTGATGTGTGGGGTATTGACTTTATGGGCCCTTTCGTGAGTTCTCATGGGATGAATTACATTCTTGTAGCAGTTGATTATGTATCTAAATGGGTCGAAGCCATAGCTCTCGCAAACAATGAAGGGAAGAGTGTCACTGCATTCTTGAAAAAGAATATATTCTCCCGTTTTAGCACTCCAAGGGCCATTATTAGTGATGGGAATTCCCACTTCTGCAACAGATTGTTCAAGGGGTTATTGGAGAAATACGGTGTTCGCCATAATGTGGCCATGCCTTACCACCCTCAAACTAGTGGGCAAGTTGAGGTATCGAATCGGGAGATCAAACAGATATTGTACAAAACAGTGAATGCTAGTAGAACAGATTGGTCAAGGAGGCTTGATGATGCTCTTTGGGCCTACCGGAAAGCTTATAAGACTCCCATAGATATGTCTCCATACCAACTTGTATATGGGAAAGCTTGTCATCTTCCGGTTGAGTTAGAGCATAAAGCCATGTGGGATATGAAGAAGTTAAAATTGGATTGGAGCGAAGCTGCAGAGCAATGGTTAAATAGGTTGAATGAACTTGATGAATTTCGCTTGAAAGCCTATGAAAGCTCAGCCCTATATAATGAAAAGATGAAGAAGTATCATGACAACAAAATTGAAAAACGAGAGTTTCTGGTCGGGGATTTAGTGCTTCTATTCAATTCCAGATTGTGCTTGTTTCCAGGCAAACTCAAGTCCAAATGGACTGGTCCTTACACGAATACCAAACTATTCCCTCATGGAGCAGTTGAGTTGGAAACTAAGGAGGGTGTGCGGTTGAAGGTGAATGGACAGCGCATAAAAATATATCTAGGGCATGTTGAATCGGCGAATGAAGTGATCGAGGCATACCATCTTGATGAAGTCTGAGTAATCATGTGGCCCCAGTTGTGCCGCGACGTTAAATCTGGCGCTTGTTAGGAGGCAACCCAATATTTATCGTCTTTTTAATAATGGTAGCATTTTTCTATAAATGGGTTTTAAATTTGCAGGCACATCACCAGGAAATTCTGCAGAAAACTACTCCGCTGTAGCCACTGACGGATACAACGACGAACCGTCGCGAGTGAAACGTTCCGTCGTATGCACCGTCACACCAGGTACGTATTTCTGTCATTTTTGAAATTGGGGCACACACGACGGAAACCATGACGGGGCGTCGCATGTGCGACGGACCGTCGTCGGGGAACCGTCGCACGATTAATGAAATTAACCCGACCCGACCCGGCTGGACCCCTTTTCAAAATTTGACCGTTTATACTCCCCACCCCTCCATATTCCACCCCATTACTTCCACATCCTCTCTTTTCCACTTCCACACTTCCCCCACTGATCATTACTCCCACAATCTCCCCAAACCTTATTACTATCATTTACTTGTCGGTGCTGCTGCTTTTGGTATCTACCTTGCCACCTGAATCATTCCCCACTTGTGATTTCTTCATTTCCAAGGTATTTGTCTCTAAGTTTATACTCATTTCTCTTGTATTTTTGTTTATTAGTTAGTATTAGATTCGTTCTTAGTCGTATCTTGTTTCCTTTATATGATTATGTCTAGACCTAGGCTCTAAATGTTTGAATTTGCCATGTTAATAACCCTAGATATAGGTGATTTCACATTAATAGTTTCCTAGGTAGTTGGGATAGACACATATAGGTCCACAACACTACAAGACCATGTGGGTTCATTGGGGTTGCTTAGGGTACCTACAGTTCTGTCTCTGATATTCAGAACGAGACCCCGATGACGGTCCATCTTATACATGATGGACCGTCGTAGGGTCCGTTGCATGAGCCCTAGCACCCTCCCCAACAACGCTTGTGACGGACCGTTGTCTTCACGACATTCTGTCCTACACGACCGTCATGATGGTCAAAGACCCCTCTGAAAAGGGTCTCCAAAAATTTTCCAAGTGTCCAACAACAGACACTTACGACGGACCGTCACACCCACGACGGGCCGTCCTGCACGACTGTCATGATTGTCAGAGCCCCTCTTCTAAGGGTCTCTCATCATTTTCTAAGTGTCCTATGACGAATTCTTACGATGAACCGTCATACCTACTGTCACGACCCAACCCGATAGGCCGTGATTAGTGCCCGTTTTGGACACCCACATACAAACCTGCTAAGTATGACCAACTGAAACTAAGACAATATGGAATTTAATCAAATCAAGCCAACCCCAACGTCATATATATATATAAGAGGACCTGTCTCATAAGGAGTCATAACCATTCAACCATAACAGCATACGCGAGCCGACAAGGCCGCCACTATTCAAAGCATAATGATGTACACAGCCAACAAGGCTGCCCCTGTACAAGCGGACATCCCAAACAAACCATGTCCAGACCATTATCCAAAACATATATATACAACCCACATAATGTCCACAGACCTCTAAGGGTACATTAGTGCAACTCGACGGGACAGAGCCCCGCCATACCCATAGACGAGCAAAAGACTACACAAAAGTTATGTACCAAAACGAATGGGCTCCGGAACAGTGGAACTCTCCCAATCAGCAGAGTAGATATCCTAGGCGAGAGGATCACCGAACTGCGCGTCTACACCTGCGGGCATGAAACGCAGCCCCCCGAGGAAAGGGGGGTCAGTACGGACAATTTATTGAGTATGTAAAGCATAAGGTAAAGATGACAGGATACCAATGTGGCAACTCGAAACAAAATATCGCTACACATATACTTTTTAAGTGAAAATCATGCATATATTTAACATTTAAGGTGCCCAGCTTCCCTAGTAAGGGGCTCGGCAAAATAATCATCACGTCATCTCCGTCATCATCATCATCATAACCATCCTCATCACCAATCATATATATAATATACATACCCGGCCCTCTAGTGAGGAACTCGGTGACATATGCAAGAAACTCCGCACGAACATTACCCGGCCCGGGACTCGGTGAAATGATAAATGACTCTATGCACGAGCAGAATATTATGAGCAACCATATGCAATTAAAATCATTTCTTATAACTCAATAGAACAATCAACGTGAACCAGCAAGGAGTATTACCAAAGATTAATGTTTCATCAAGATTATGAACCTTTAATACGATATGAAAACGTAAAATTTCAATGACTCTAAGAAGCATTACCATAGATATTAGAGATCATCATAGCCTTATACATAACCGATATATAGAGGAATAATTGTGGAAGCAAGAATATACATCACCTAGACGCTTTAGAGGTAAGTATCAAATCTGTCCGTTATTCACTTATTTTTAAAAGTCATGCCAAGCAAAGAAAGAAGGGACAGTGTTACATACCGTATAATCGAGCCGCACGTCCAATATTTACTGCTCAAGCTATTAATCTATAACAAGCAACAATCGTGCCGCAATTAGATAAACATCGTGCTTTACTTTCTTGTAAGCTAGCTAATAATCTAACGAAAATTCGGATGCACCTCCCCTATTTTCCTTACTTCGTCCCAATCCGACAACAATCCAAATTATCCACAACAATACCAATAACACATATAACCCAAAGAATCATATTAAACAGCCCCCTCCAAAAAACAGTTCCATTTCGGCAACTATATCAGCGAAGCAACGACACACCGAGTGATAACTCGTTTTATAATTCGTAACACATCTACCTTATCGTATTCATCCTTTGGAGTATATACTCATAATCACATTCAACATATACATAATGCCAAAACAGAATTTTCCTGCAGTTTGCTTTAATCAAAACAGCCCAAGCACCAACACGACACCACTAATAATCCGATTATGGTTTCCATTCATACTTAGTACATTCAATAACTAAAACAAACTTCCTAAGCTACTGGTCACGCTCCCTTCTTAAAATTAATGGATAATTAACAAGGGTATTCTAAAGAATTAACACACCAAACAAGGAGATTACTAACAAAATTATTTGCAGCTGCTGGCCAAGAGTTGCAGGGTTGGTTTCTCCATTTCCATGGCTGCCTAAGACAAGTGGTGAAGAAGAAGATCATATGCAGCAATGCATTTCACCACTTTATATAGCATGGAGTGGATTTCTCCACCTCATTTAATAGTATGAAGTGGAGGCAGCCCCCCTCTACACCTGTCCACTAAGGCCAGCCCACAATCTGATCCCTTTTTAATTTTTTTTGCCTTGAGTGGTGGGGCCCATTGAATTAAATCAGTCCAAATTAGCCACTAATTAATCCCTCACTTAAATTTAATGGCACTTACATTAGCCAACTCATACTTAATATCACATTTGGAAATAACATCCTTGCCTAATATTTCTTTACGTCTTCTAGGTCACGATGCGCACTACGTATATAAAAAAAATACGAGGCATAACATCCTTCCCCTCTTAAGAACATTCGTCCTCGAATGTTAAGTTAGTGTCTTGCAAAAACAAATTCCAGCAAGGTCTCTCTAAAAGTTATACCTATCAACCTGCATTCCGTAACTTACAGATGCCTCACAGCTACATAATCTCATTATCTATCAATATAGTCAAGCTAGGAATTGAATTACCTACAGGTACGGGGAACAAGTAAGGATACTTATTTTTCATTTCGTCTTCCGCTTCCCAAGTCATCTCTTCCCTATTGTTATTTTGCCACAACACTTTGACGGAAGCCACATCCTTAGTACGTAACCTTCTAATCTGACGATCAAGTATAGCCACGGGTTGCTCCTCATATGACAACTCCTCTGTTACCTGAATATCATCTACAGGGAATACTCTAGAAGGATCACCAATACATTTACGTAGCATCGATACATGGAAGACTGGATGTACCGCCTCCAAATCAGATGGTAGATCCAACTCATAGGCAACCTTGCCTATCCTACGAACAATCTGATAAGGCCCAATGTATCTCGGACTGAGCTTCCCCTTCCTGCCAAATCTCATCACAGCCCTCATGGGTGATACCTTCAGGAATACCCAGTCACCAATCTGAAACTCCAAATCTCGACGCCGATTATCTGCATATGACTTCTGTCGACTCTGGGCTGCTAATAATCTTTCTTGAATAAGCTTCACCTTGTCAACAGCTTGCTGAATCACATCCGGGCCTATTAACTTAGTCTCGCCAACATCAAACCAACCAATAGGTGATCTGCACTTCCTCCCATATAAGGCCTCGTACGGTGCCATTTGGATACTAGAATGGTAGCTATTATTATAGGCAAACTCAATGAGCGGCAAGTGGTCATCCCAGCTACCTTTGAAGTCAATAATACAGGCCCACAACATATCTTCTAGTGTCTGAATAGTACGCTCAGCCTGCCCATCAGTCTGAGGGTGAAATGTTGTGCTAAGGTTCACCTGTGTCCCCAATCCCTTTTGAAACGATCTCCAAAAGTTGGCTGTAAATTGAGCTCCTCTGTCTGATATAATGGACGTGGGAACCCCATGAAGTCTCACTATCTCCCTGACATATAACCTCGCATAATCTTCAGCCGAATAAGTAGTCCTGACTGGAAGAAAATGGGCCGATTTCGTCAGCCTAACTACAATAACCCATATAGAGTCATTCTTCCGTTGAGTGCGAGGTAAGCCTGTAATGAAGTCCATATTAATCATCTCTCATTTCCAAGTCGGGATCTCTATCTCCTGTAATAATCCACGAGGCTTTTGATGTTCGATCTTGACTTGTTGACAATTTGGGCACTGAGCAAAAAACTCTGCTATGTCCTTTTTCATGCCATCCCACCAATATAAGCATCTGAGGTCATGATACATTTTTGTTGACCCTGGGTGAATAGAATAACGGGCAGAGTGTGCCTCTCCCATAAGTTGCCATCGTAGCCCCGCAGTATCGGGTACACACAATCTGCCTTCATATCGTAACACTCCATCAGGTGTAACCTTAAATGGGGTCTTTTCCTTTTGAAGAGCTGCATCTCTATACTGTGCCAGAATAGGGTCCTTGTATTGGTGTCTCTTTACCTCATCTATGATTGAGGACTCAGCAACCTCTCGAATAGAAACTCCACTATCTTCAGAATTAGCTAGACAGACTCCAAGGCTGGATAGCCGCTGAATCTCCCGAACCATATCCCTCCCTTCTGGTTGTACATCTGTCAAGCTACCCATGGACTTACGGCTAAGAGCATCTGCTACAACATTCGCTTTCCCTGGATGATATAAAATATCAACATCATAATCCTTTAGCAACTCTAACCACCGCCTCTGTCTTAAGTTCAGCTCCTTCTGTTTAAAGATATATTGGAGACTCTTATGATCTGTATAGATGTCCACATGGACACCATATAAATAATGTCTCCATATCTTCAAGGCATGAACCACGACCGCTAACTCCAGATCGTGAGTAGGATAGTTCTTTTCATGCTTCCTAAGTTGTCGGGAGGCATAGGCTATAACTTTGCCATGCTGCATCAATACACATCCTAGCCCAACACCCGAAGAATCACAATAAATAACATAGCCGTCTGGTCCCTCTGGAAGAGTTAGGACTGGAGCTGTAGTCAATTTGTCTTTTAATAGCTGGAAGCTTCGCTCACAAGCATCTGCCCACTGGAACTTGGCAGCCTTTTGAGTTAGCCTTGTCAAAGGCACTGAAATTGAGGCAAACTTTTCTACGAATCTCCTGTAATATCCTGCTAACCCCAAAAAGCTGCGTACCTCAGTAGGTGTCGTAGGTCTGGGCCAAGTCTTTACTGCCTCAATCTTCTGCGTATCTACCCGAATACCATCAGCTCCAATAATATGCCCCAAGAATGCCACTGAAGTCAACCAGAACTCGCACTTAGAAAATTTAGCATACAACTTCTGGTGCTGAAGCACCCTAAGTACCGTCCTTAAATGATCTGCATGCTCCTCTTCTGAACGTGAATAGACCAGAATATCGTCTATAAATACAATAACAAACATATCAAGGAATGGTTTAAATACTCGATTCATTAAATCCATGAATACCGCTGGAGCATTAGTCAGCCCAAAAGACAGCACTCTAAACTCATAATGCCCATATCGGGTCCGGAATGCTGTCTTTGGAATATCTGCCTCCCTTACCCGCACCTGATGATAACCTGACCGCAAGTCTATCTTTGAAAAACACTTTGCACCCTGCAACTGGTCAAATAGATCGTCAATCCTTGGGAGGGGATACCTGTTCTTTATTGTTACTTTGTTCAACTGCCTATAATCAATGCACATCCGCAGCGACCCATCCTTCTTCCTCACAAACAG
This sequence comes from Solanum lycopersicum, assembly GCF_036512215.1. Classification (NCBI taxonomy): domain Eukaryota; kingdom Viridiplantae; phylum Streptophyta; class Magnoliopsida; order Solanales; family Solanaceae; genus Solanum; species Solanum lycopersicum. The sequence continues at coordinate 25,265,373 of NC_090806.1, forward strand.
TACTGGTGCTCCCCAAGGTGACGTACTAGGCCTGATGAAGCCCTTTTCTAGCAAATCCCTCAATTGCTCTTTCAATTCTTTCAACTCAGCAGGTGCCATTCTATAAGGAGGTATAGATATAGGCTGGGTATCTGGCAGTACATCTATAGTAAACTCTATCTCCCGTTCTGGAGCAAGGCCTGGAAGTTCCTCGGGGAATACATCAGGAAATTCATTAACTACCGGGACTGATTGAAGAGTCGGTGCCTCTGCCTTTATGTCATGCACCCGAATCAGATGGTAAATATAGCCTTTTCTAACCATCTTCCCGGCCTTGAGGTATGAAATGAACTTACCTTTCGGCGATACTATACTTCCCTTCCACTCTATAATCGGTTCCCCTGGAAATTGAAATCGAACTATCTTTCCTCTGTAATCAACATTAGCATAACAAGCAGCCAACCAATCCATGCCCATGATAATATCAAACTCAATCATATTTAACTCTATTAGATCTGCTACGGTATGACGACTATATATAGCTACTGAACAATTCCTATATACTCGCGTAGCTATGACAAAATCTCCTACAAGTGTAGCTACCTCAAATGGTTCTATCAACTCAGACTCTATTCCGATCCTACTAGCAACAAAGGGAGATATATATAATAAGGTGGAACCTGGGTCTATCAATGCATACACACTTCGGGAGAATAGTGATAATATACCTGTGATCACATTAGGTGACGCCTCTTGATCTTGCCTATTAGTCAAAGCATATATACGGTTTGAGGGACCGCTAGAACTGGAAGCTCCACCACGTCCTCTACCACGGCCTGCTGGTGCCTGAATACCCTGCCCCGTAGGGCGCATAGCCACAGAAGAAGATGAACCAGCAACGGACCATGTAGGTTGTGCCATACCACCTGCACTACCTCTAAGGTGACACTCCCTCATAGTATGGCCCTGACGGCCGCAAGAAAAACACGCACCTGTAGCCCAACGACATTCCCCAGGATGGGACTTACCATAACGAGAACACCGAGGCAAAGGTGGCCTCGACTGGCTCAAACCCCTGCCCATCTGTGACCCTGACGCCCTAGAGCTCTGACCAGGTTCCGAATATCCCATACGATCGAACCCCCTACCCATGAAACGTGGGGGTGCACTCTGTGCTGGCTGGGAAGAAAATCTAACATGCTGCTGAGACTACTTGCTTTGAAACTCGTCAGGATAACCTGCTGATCTAGCCCTCTTATGCTGGCCTCTATTATAATCTCTATCTGCTGACGTACCCGGTGCCGATCCTCTACCCCCTGTGCATATGCCTGCACCCGAGCAATGTCCATACCTTGCTGAAGAGTCACTGCCATACAACCGTCAATCAGATAACGATCCAATCCCATCACATAACGATGTACCCTATCTGCCATATGAGCCACAATAGTAGGCGCATGCCTAGCCAATGAATCAAACTCGAGGCTATACTCTCGAACGCTCCTGCCATTTTGCTTCAAACGCAAGAATTTATCGACTCTAAGTCGCTTCATCTCTGGAGGCAGGAAGTGGCCCTGGAAAGCCTCCACAAATTCATCCCATACCGCTGGAGGGGCACCCTCACCCCTAGATAACTCCCAAGACTCATACCAATTAATAGCTACATCCCGCAAACGATACGTAGCCAACTCAACAGACTCGGTCTCCGAAGCCTTGATTATCCTCAATGTACGCTGCATCTGACGAATAAACTCTTGCGGATCATCCTGTGGCCTTGACCCAAAGAACTCTGGAGGATTACAACTTAAGAAGTCACGAGCCCTTAAGCTATCAGATCTGTCCGCATGATCAACTCCTAGTCCATGCCTGCGAGCCTTATCTGCCACTAATCTAGTCAGCAATTGAACCGCATCTCTCATGGCCCTATCCTCCGCCCCTGACTGAGGAGCTGGAGGTTCAGATGTTGGGGACTCGGGGGCTGGTGGTGTCCCCCGAACTGGAGCTGCTGCTGCTCTAAGCTCTTCTGGCGGTGGGGGTGTTGCAGAGCTCTCCGACTGGAGCATAATACCAGGCATAGACTGGGCACGGGCCCTAGTAACTCTTCGGGTCTGACTAGTACCTTCTGCTACCGATTTTCCCTTCTGGGCGGCTGTCGCTTTCTTTGGAGGCATAGCGGAAAACACATGGATTCGTTAGAGAGGGATTATCCTGTTAATATAGCTCTATCGCACGATCTAGAATAAGAAGAAAGAATGACATCATAAATGTCCTGTAGCTTCCTGTTTATAGATGTGGTGCACAACACACCGATAAACAAGACTCTACTAGACACGGTCTGTAGACACTTCCGAGGAAGAACCGCTCTGATACCACTCTTTGTCACGAACCAACCCGATAGGCCGTGATTAGTGCCCGTTTTGGACACCCACATACAAACCTGCTAAGTATGACCAACTGAAACTAAGACAATATGGAATTTAATCAAATCAAGCAAACCCCAACGTCATATATATATATATAAGAGGACCTGTCTCATAAGGAGTCATAACCATTCAACCATAACAGCATACGCGAGCCGACAAGGCCGCCACTATTCAAAGCATAATGATGTACACAGCCGACAAGGCTGCCCCTGTACAAGCGGACATCCCAAACAAACCATGTCCAGACCATTATCCAAAACATATATATACAACCCACATAATGTCCACAGACCTCTAAGGGTACATTAGTGAAACTCGACGGGACAGAGCCCCGCCATACCCATAGACGAGCAAAAGACTACACAAAAGTTATGTACCTAAACGAATGGGCTCCGGAACAGTGGAGCTCTCCCAATCAGCAGAGTAGATATCCTAGGCGGGAGGATCACCGAACTGCGCGTCTACACCTGCGGGCATGAAACGCAGCCCCCCGAGGGAAGGGGGGTCAGTACGGACAATGTACTGAGTATGTAAAGCATAAGGTAAAGATGACAGGATACCAATGTGGCAACTCGAAACAAAATATCGCTACACATATACTTTTTAAGTGAAAATCATGCATATATTTAACATTTAAGGTGCCCAGCTTCCCTAGTAAGGGGCTCGGCAAAATAATCATCACGTCATCTCCGTCATCATCATCATCATAACCATCCTCATCACCAATCATATATATAATATACATACCCGGCCCTCTAGTGAGGAACTCAGTGACATATGCAAGAAACTCCACACGAACATTATCCGGCCCGGGACTCGGTGAAATGATAAATGACTCTATGCACGAGCAGAATATTATGAGCAACCATATGCAATTAAAATCATTTCTTATAACTCAATAGAACAATCAACGTGAACCAGCAAGGAGTATTACCAAAGATTAATGTTTTATCAAGATTATGAACCTTTAATACGATATGAAAACGTAAAATTTCAATGACTCTAAGAAGCATTACCATAGATATTAGAGATCATCATAGCCTTAGACATAACCGATATATAGAGGAGTAATTGTGGAAGCAAGAATATACATCACCTAGACGCTTTAGAGGTAAGTATCAAATCTGTCCGTTATTCGCTTATTTTTAAAAGTCATGCCAAGCAAAGAAAGAAGGGACAGCGTTACATACCGTATAATCGAGCCGCACGTCCAATATTTACTGCTCAAGCTATTAATCTATAACAAGCAACAATCGTGCCGCAATTAGATAAACATCGTGCTTTACTTTCTTGTAAGCTAGCTTATAATCTAACGAAAATTCGGCAGCACCTCCCCTATTTTCCTTACTTCGTCCCAATCCGACAACAATCCAAATTATCCACAACAATACTAATAACACATATAACCCAAAGAATCATATTAAACAGCCCCCTCCCCAAAACAGTTCCATCTCGGCAACTATATCAGCGAAGCAACGACACACCGAGTGATAACTCATTTTATAATTCGTAACACATCTACCTTATCGAATTCATCCTTTGGAGTATATACTCATAATCACATTCAACATATACATAATGCCAAAACAGAATTTTCCTGCAGTTTGCTTTAATCAAAACAGCCCAAGCACCAACACGACACCACTAATAATCCGATTATGGTTTTCATTCATACTTAGTACATTCAATAACTAAAACAAACTTCCTAAGCTACTGGTCACGCCCCCTTCTTAAAATTAATGGATAATTAACAAGGGTATTCTAAAGAATTAACACACCAAACAAGGAGATTACTAACCAAATTATTTGCAGCTGCTGGCCAAGAGTTGCAGGGTTGGTTTCTCCATTTCCATGGCTGCCTAAGACAAGTGGTGAAGAAGAAGATGATATGCAACAATGCATTTCACCACTTTATATAGCATGGAGTGGATTTCTCCACCTCATTTAATAGTATGAAGTGGAGGCAGCCCCCCTCTACACCTTTCCACTAAGGCCAGCCCACAATCTGATCCCTTTTTAATTTTTTTGCCTTGAGTGGTGGGGCCCATTGAATTAAATCAGTCCAAATTAGCCATTAATTAATCCCTCACTTAAATTTAATGGCACTTACATTAGCCAACTCATACTTAATATCACATTTGGAAATAACATCCTTGCCTAATATTTCTTTACGTCTTCTAGATCACGATGCGCACTACGTATATAAAAAAAATACGAGGCATAACACCTATGACGGTCCGTCCTGCACGACCGTCATGATGGTTAGAGACCCCTCTGATAAGGGTCACCAAAAATTTTCCAAGTGTCCAACGACGGACACTTACGACGGACCGTCACTCCTACGATGGTCCGTCCTGCACGACCGTCATGATAGTCAGAGAACCCACTTCTGAGGGTCTCCCATCATTTTCTAAGTGTCTTACGATGGACACTTACGATGGACCGTCACGCCCACGACGGTCCGTCCTGCACGACCGTCATGATAGTCAGAGAACCCTCTTCTAAGGGTCTCCCATCATTTTCTAAGTGTCCTACAACGGACCATTACGACGGACCATAATACACACGACGGTCCGTCCTGCTTGACCGTCATGATGGTTAGAGCCCCATCCTTCATGGTTCCTTATATATACGTATACCAAGTATAACACGACGGACCTCATGACGGTCCGTCATAGTCACGAAGAGCCGTCATAGGTCCCGTCGTGTGATACAGTTTCAATATTACTAACACATTTTTTTCAAAGTTTAATGTCATATGATCTTGCCTGTTTTGATTGTCATTACTCATACTAATATTGCCCCTTTACAGGTACTATCGACTATGGCACCCAAGCAAGACCGCACTTATGCATGCGGGCGATCTAAGTCTGTCGCCCCGTCTGTCCGCCTGGTCATCGGCTTTGATGATGAGTGGGACCCTAAATACATGCCCCCAGGCACCTACGCCCCTTCCCGTGCTACACGTGCCCCCAGAGCCACACCCAAGACGGTGGCGTCCGGCGTAGTCACTGCCTCCCAGTCTAATGAGGAGCGCACACTGACCGGCACACCCTCTGGGTCGGCCACAAATGAGGAAGGAGCGTCTGGCTCCTTGGGAGTATCCTGGTCCGAGGAAGCTTCAGGATCTGCTGAGGTTCCCGCACTCGCCACTGCTGCAGCGTCGGCCTCGTCTGATGAGGCTGACAGTTCAGACTCTACATCCGGCGCAACAGCTCAGGTCCCCACCCCAGCCTCTGACCAGCCAAACCGGTGGTGCGTTGAAGGCCAGTTTCAAGTTTACTCCAATGCAAAGTTCTTGACCGATAAAGGAGTAATGACTAGAACACTCACCCTGGAGCGGCGGGTACTTACAGGGAGTCTCCCCTCGATGCCGGAGATCCACAACATATTCACCAGGCATCGCCTAGAGTGGACAGCCCGTCCGTTGGGACAATACAGCGAGGAGATGGTCCGAGTGTTCTACACGTCCTACGTAGCGACTCTCCGATCACAGATTGACAGGCGAGCTGCTCTCGCGAAACAGGCCTCATTGGAGCAGGTTCTAGTCCGGGGCGTGCAGGTTGACATTTCCCTGCCCGCCATCCGCCGGTTCCTATACGTCGAGAGTGCAGATGCTACTCGGACCCCCATCACTGCCGAGTTTGACTACCACTGGTAGGTAGTGAAGGATGGACAGTTCCTGCAAGAGCCAGCACCGAGGGAGACCACTAAGCGGTGGATGGCCCTACATTTATCAGTCGACGGAGAGGGTGCCGATTGGGTCACCGACCCGAAGGGGGCAATCAAGAAGGCCAACCTCATGTTCGTCATCATGTTCTTGTGGCTGCTCGTGCGTCACTGCCTTTCCCCCACAGCTGCTGATAACATAGTCACCTGGGATCGAGCAGTGCTGATGGCGGCGATGATAGCCGGCTTCGAGGTGGACAATGCATGGCTTCTCCAGGCAGTCATGCACGAGAGGGCATTCAAGGTCACCACCACCTACCCCTTTCCGTGTGTGATCTTTGCCCTTTGCAGGTCTGCAGGTATGCCCATATGGCACATAGATCAGTTGAGGACCCCGCCGGGTACCGTTGACGTCGGCCTCATCAGAGACGAGGCCAATGAGTTGGCCCCACGTCTAGGGCCCCGTCTACAGCTGCAACCACTATCTGATGATCTTGCGGATACGTTGGCTCAGGCTCGCACAACTACACAGGCATCAACGGATACTACCCCGGTCGAGTCTATCGCGGGTAGTAGCACAGCCCCTCTACCAACACCGGCCCCGCTTGCCCGAGTCAAAAAACTGGAGGCATAAATGGCCACTCTTCTGCATAATATCCACCCGTGGATGCAGAAGTCTATTGTTGAGTCTGAGGCGCGTATGGAGAGGCAGATGCAACGGAAGATTGCTGAGGTTAACCAGCGCCTCGATGCCTTTGAATTGAGAGTATTAGCTTGACCAGCCCCTCCGGTAGATGTGTCGACTCTCCAGGCTGCAGTCGACAGTTTTCGTGCAGATATCGACGCGATCCTAGGGGCAAGAGTGTCGGAGTCTATCGAGCCGGCTGAGGATACTGTATTGGCGGCCCTTATTCCTACTCTAGACATTCCCCCATCTTCCCCTCGAGAGAGTGCCAAGAGGCGTAGGGGTCGATCAGAGGATGAGGCGCGAGCAAGGAAGAAAGAGCGCCGAGAGATGGAGGCCGCGAGGAGAGCCTCACTTGCTGAGGTGGAGGCACACCAGATCAGAGCATCGCACATAGCGGCTGGGGCGTCTATCTCCCGCACTGTAGAGACAGCAGGAGGCACTACTGAGGGTGCGGTTGTTGCTGAGGCCATCATTGAGGGTGTCAAGATTGCAGAGGATGTGGGTTGTGGGAAACCAGACCCACCAGCTCGTTGATCGACGACGCTATGCGCCACAAGTTTGCTTCACCTACCCCTCTAATCTTTAGATATTTTTTTTATGCATTGGGGACAATTGCATGATTTTTTGTTGGGGGTGGGGTAAATGGAAAGTGAGTGTTAGGGTGAAGTCTGAGTAGCCCCACTCACTATCCTCTTTTGGGGTTTTCTTGCCTGTGTTCTTTTTCCCCAAAAGACTGATTACTTTTTCTATTGAACCAGCACGTTATATCTTTTGTACATAGTTTAACCTTGAAGCATGATGGCTAAAATGATATCCCGATAAAACTGGAAAATGTTGCATGACTAGGCGTAGTAACTGATAATTGTGTGGCTCTAAACATGAAATAGAGTTACTTCATTGCATCTTCCTAAATCTTCAATTCAAACTAGGTGTCATATAATCTGGTATAGTGATGAAATGTCAAGTGAGTGTGAGGAAAGTTGAATAGTCCACTATTGGTACTGAGCTAGAACTTGCCTGGTTAGTCCTGCTAAAAGTAAGTTGTAACAGACAATTAGGAAAGGATCATAGGCCCTTATTCAATATAGCCCATTTCTTGCCTAAATAAAAGAAACCAAATGAAAGTGATCCTTCTTTGATCCAAATAATTTGATCTTAAGATTAGACCTTTCTTTCTCATCCCAACTGATCTTTTCTGGGAACAATATGTTGGCCCTGGTCCCTCCTTGGACATGTGCACCTCAGCTTATGCCAAAAGCATAAGTTAAGGGTGGCTAATGTATAAACAACCTTAGTTATGGCCCTGACCCGACTTTGGGTATTGTGTACCTTGACTCATGGCAAAGCCATGAGTTGAGAGTGGCAGTTTTGAGGAATGATTTGGAAAGTGGGGTTGAAAGAACAAAGAGAGAGAAAAAACAAAAGTAAAGTGACTCAAGAACTCGTTGAAAGAAAAGGAAAGAAAAAGAGAAATATTCAAGAATTACAAACAAGAAAAGAAAAGAGTTACTTACACAAATGAAGAAAGAAGGGAAACAACAAGGTGAAAGAATAGGAGAAACTGGGCGAGATAAAGTGATAGAAAGTGGAAGGTTTAGTCGATATGTCAAGGAGGGAAAAAAGTCACTAAAGTATTCCTAAATATACCCTACCTAACTCTGAGCTGACGTTACAAGCTAAAAAAGTCCTATCGTGATCCTAAGGGTTGTATAGCGAACTTAAGGCAGTGAAAATAAGGGCAAGCTTATGGCAATAGGTATGAATGAGTGTGACTTTGTTCTGAGAGCGAGTGTTGAAATGTAATCCTTATACTCAAACTGAAATCATTGTGTGAAAAATGAGGATTTTGTTCTAAAGTGAGGACACTAGTTGCTATACCGGAATTGTTAGCCTCTCGGTGAGAAATTGAAGAGGATAGGTGTTAGTGCGTGGTGAGTCTGTGTCATGTTCGAATCCCACAAAATTCAAGCCTAATAGTGATAGCATGCATAGATTTGATGAGAGTAATTGGGATTGATAGCCAAATGATTGCAAAGGATAAAAACATGAATACTATTGTACAAAGATTGTGTAGTGAGTCATAGTGCGTCGCTTGAGGACAAACAACGAATTTAAGTTGAGGGTGTTGATATACCGTGGTTTCACGGTATAATTAATACTTTTTCCTTAAGATTAGTGTCTCCGAAAGCCTTGTTTGTGCTAAGTTTAATATAATTTTCTCTTTGTTTTGCAGGAAATTTGTCCAAAGCTGAACGCGGAGATTTTGAGCGAAAATTGCAGAAGAGACAAACCTACGGAGCTTATGACGGTCCGTCGTGCTTGTGACAGTTCGTAGGTGGCAGCGTAGAGAAGCTGCTGAAGGAAGATGGGGAAGTCTGACAAGTGTGGGTTTACGAAGATTATGACGGTCCGTCCTACAGGTTCGTCGCGAAGATCACAGAAGTGATCCCAGTACCCAGATTCCAAGAGTTGAAGTATTTTCATATGAGACCCTCGACGGACCATTGTGCTTATGACGTCCCGTCACACTTGCCGTCAAGGGGAATGAAGAAAGCAGCAAAAGAATTGCACCAAGTATGGGACGACGGAGTTCACGACGGTCCGTCATGACCACGACGGTCCGTCGCGTGGTCCGCCGACCCAGCCGCATTTTGGTAGATTTCCTGTAATTAGAATCCTTGTTTAATTAGGTTTTTATTTTTTATAAATAGTTCGAAAAACATCGTTTTTGAGGTTAGACTCTTTGATATTAAACACTATATTGTGATATTAAACATTATATTGTGAGACTTTGTGTTTTGAGTGCTTTATTGTTAGAGATTCTTCCAAGTGATTTTTGGTGATTAATCAAGCAAATTTTCGGACTTTATTCTTTCTCATTGAAGTAAGTACATGAATTCTTGTTTACCATATTTGAATATTGTGTTTATGGCCATGATAAACTAAACTCCATAACTAGGATTGTGGGAACCATAGGCAAATAATGAGATAAACCCTAGCTAAAATAACAATTCTAGAATCGTGTCTTGCATGTATTAATAATTCTTTCGCTTAGAAGTCTTTTTAACGGATGATCAACGTTAGAACTCGCCTTAACGCTACTTGCCGGACTAAGTAGGTAGATAATAGTAAAAGAATTATTAACATTGATTTAGTGTATACTATCTAATAGGCTAGTATTGATTGGTACGAGGTAATAACTTAGTCAAATATCGAATACGATGCTTAATATGAGGTAAGGATAAGGGTTAGGAAAGCAACACACGTAGCCGGACCAAGGTGCGGAGTGAGATTTTCTAGATGCCGGACAAAGGATTTAGAAATACGTAACTTATCACTTTGCATGCAAGATACTAGGAAAGAATTGTTATAGTTAGGATTATCAAGTTATGAACCTGTGGGGAACACGTAAACCCTAGTTACTTTGATTACTTGATTAAAACTCAACATTATAAGTTGTTAAGTGTCTCTTTCAAATTCGTTAGTTATTTTTGCTGATTAGGAAATACAAACCCCCCTTTTTATGCTTTTACTTTCTAAGAAAGTCATCAACCGAACAATAGTAATAACAAGTTGAAGTTAAGTCTAGACTATTTTCCTCGTGGGAACGATCCCAACCTCACTAGTTGGGTTATTTACTTGACACGACCGCTTTACTTCTCATTTGAGAAGTAAGTTTGAGCGTATCAATTAGTCATATCACCCTCAACAAAAGGAGCTTGAGGAATGGGAGGCACTTCAGGTCCTTGGAGTTCCGGAGGCACTTGAGGTTCTTGAAAGGGAACCTTTACATTCTCTTCCTCCTCTAGGCCAACAATAGGAACTTGGTAAAGGAGAGAGATCCTCTCATTAGCTACACCACCCTCCTCCCTTCTAGCGGTCGATCTCCTTGTATTCATGTCCTATAAACAGCAAGAAAAGAGGTTAAGAGAAGACACCTAATATTACTTAACTCTAAGGTACGACATTAGAATAGAGAATAAAGTGAAACTTTTATCATCCTATAGAGTCTTGTCCATGGATGTGTCGCGGCTCACACTTATGACCAAGATACTACTAGTTGTGGCTTGTGAGACTTTTAGAACCTAAACTATTTCCCATAACCATATGCTCTGATACAAAACCTGTCGCGATCCAAAAGCACCCCCTAGAAGTTAGGGAAAACCCTCGTTTCGTAACCCAACGTACTTGACCCTTTAGGGTCTTGTACAAGCCCTTTACTGTCGTTCATCACATAAGACATGAAAAGTAGTGCCGAAATTTTAAATTTTTCACAAATAATTAATAAAAAAAATCATTCATAAATGCTTAGAGAATCTCGTCATCACAAGCCGACTTAAACACACGACATAATTTCATAGATACATGGCCCTCTACAATAAGGTAAAATACATAAAAAGTCTTCAAATAAAAACAATGTAAAGGACTATACCCTCGAATATATGAGGACATACTTTGCATTGCGAGACACTTTCCCAAGCTCTTCCTTCTAGACTTCAAACCTTCAAAAGCATAAACCTATACTTATATAGTATAGAAAAGTATGGGGTTAGTACAAAACAATGTACAGAGCAGGGCATATAGAAAACATGTAAAAAGCACATTTTAGTAAAATAGCTTTTCATGCAATTTAAGTACTACGTTCATGAATACCAAGGCAAAACATCATACTAACCATCATTTACAACATAGATAAGAATTGCCATAATTTTTATGACAACAAGATACATTACAGTAAACCAAACATGACCTTCACAGTGAACTCATTAAGCATTTAAAGTAAATACATTTGAACATTGACAATGAATCATTTAAAGCATTCACAATAAATTAAACTTGAGCAATTACAATGTACTATCCTACACTAAATGAGTGAACTTCCAAGGTCAAGAGAAAGGGAAAGTGAACTCATTTTCCATTAGTGTTTCCCTACCTCGTAATTATCCTACGACTCAATAAGGTAAGATATGAAGGAAGTATGCATGTGCCTTATCCAATACACAGTGAAGAAACCCTTAATACTACCCCTTTTGGCTTACTTAACTCGGGAGAAACAAAACCCTCAATCAATGGCAAGACATTAAAAGACACCCAACAAACCACTAAAGTATTACCTTTCGGAATGCCTACTTAGTACAATGAGTTATTAGCGTCCCATACCACCACCTACCTAAGTTGTTCATTCTTTTAGAAGGTTTGGCACCAAGTCTTTCCTTTCAGAAGGTCCTACCTAGTGCAATGATTAGATAGCGTCCCATACCACAACCTACCCTAAGTAGTATTCTCTTTTTACTTAGTTCAATTAATTATTTGGGGGGGGGAGGATCAGGTTAACTGACATAGACCATGCAAGCTAGACATCGAATCCCGATATTGACCCCTATTGCATGAGGGATCCTTACATACCTAGTGTAAGGTCATTCTTCATAGATTTTACATGGATTTTCAAATTTCTAAACCTATGTGGGCAGATATTTAGGGATAAGAAGATTGTTACTAAGTAACTCACTCTCAACTAACGAGGAGTACTCATCTCAAGAGGTACTTTGAACTACAACATCTCAACTCACGAAGTGCAATCCACCTCCCCTTCATATCCTCTCATTTCTAGGGATAACTCCCCACGGATTTCTTAACATAGTAGTCTATCATAGAAATCTCACTTGGAATAGAGAGGTTACTACTAGACACCAAATCTCAACTTATGAAGTGTGACACCTCAAGATTCCTCTTTTTACTCAACTTGGCATAATACATTTTTTAAAAGTGTGTGTGTACAAGTGCACACCTTGCATATAAGAATAATTTCATTCTAATCAATTTCTACACATACTTTAACCTTGATTCATCAAGTTACACTCTCTACATGCTTCTCATAATCATATACTTCATTTAGACTTAAACTAAGTCAAACATGCAATTCAAGCTACACCAAACCCATTACAAGACACATTTCCAATATATTTTTATTTGACATGTTAGACCATAAATATTACATATTCGAAACATACTAAATAACATCAAGTTCTTCAATTGACACCGTCGTCTATAAGATGGACCATACCAGTTAATATCAATTCATTATAAGAATTATATAACGAAAGCAACTCAACATCAAATCAAACCGTCATAACTCATAAGAAATTTATAAAAATATCACCATTTTAAGGCTCTTATAGAAGTAGCTACACCAATATGAAAAATACAAGAAGATCCAAGTTCATACCCTTATCAAATCCTGCTCACATAACCCATTTTCAAGTGAAAAGTTAAAGTATACATAAACAAGAGTTTCATTAGATTTTTAACATCAAAAATATAAAGTTGACCCAAACTAAATACATTTAAACTCTTAGAACATAAAAACAAGAAGACCCCTACTTGAAAACAAAGCTAAAAGATGTTTGAGTTTAGAAACCCTTTTGAAAACCTTTTTGGAAGTTAGCTTCTTGAATAAAAAGATATTCACGAATTGATACCATATCTCACTTAAGGAAGAAAAATAATAGAGTTTTTTATGAAGAGACACGTCCATCCATCACTCCTATCCATCCTTGACCTCTAGTATTCAATGGAGTCTTGAGAGAGTTTATCTTTAGAGAGAGAGAGTTTGAATATTTTAAAGAGAGGGGTTTTTTCTAGGTCTAGGGTTTAAAACTATTTAAATATAACCTAATAACACTAAAATTATTCACCTAGGGTCTTATAATATTTTGGGTGTATTCACATAAAATACCACATGTTTTATATCAACGTTACAGATTTAGCAGGGCTCACAGACGAACCTTCACCAACTGACCATCGTTGAGACAACGGACGGTTGTAGGGGCTCGCTTGGAGACTTATCTTTATATGGAGTATGGAAAAATTAACTGACTGGTCCGATCGATTCCCTAAGTTGACGGACCGTAGAGGGACCAATGAACCGTCCTTAGGGTCATCGATGGCCACTGCTTTGGGGCAGATTTTGTCCAAGTCTTAGGCCCTTAATATAGGGCTCCTTATGGGTCCTAAGTGGGGTCTTTCCTAGACGTTGAACCCCTTAAATAATTCATCCAGGTCTAGGAACATCGAAAGAAAGTTTCATGTAAAATGAATATGTAAAACGTGTCTAAAGAAAACAAGACACACTTGTACATTCTAAGGCATACTTTCCCAACGTCATGGACGTTCTTGGTCTGTTGAACTTTAAACTTAATGAAACTTCACACACTGCCTAAGTACACTAAACTAACTTTGTTTAACATAAAATACACTCAAGAAACAATCACGAGGCTCTAGTTAACCTTAGTTCATTTTGGGGCATTACACTTCATGACAATATGAACATGTCTAGTCTCATGTTTCATTCTAAACAAGTGGAAGAGTCTAAGGCTGAGAGAAATAGTAAACATGCCAAGAGGGCGAGATCTTTTGATGGTAGTTCCTTAAAGGGTAGTCTTGATATCCAACATAATCCTAGGTTCAAGAAGTTGGTGTCTAATCAAGGTTCTTCTAAGTTACCTAAGTCTAGGGATGATAGGGTGTCTAACCCTAAGCCTTTAAAAGGATGAGGTAAAGATTAACCAACCAAGAAGCCAACTTGTGAAAAATATGCAATAGGCACTATGGTGATTGTCTTAAGGGAATGGATAATTTTTTTTGTTGAGGTAAAAGTGGGAACAAGGTTAGATATTACCCAAATGTGAAGGGGAAAGACAAGGAGAGTGGGAAAGCAAGTGGTTCAAATGATTCTCCGAAGAAGAATCACTTTTATGCTCTCCGCTCTAGGGGTGAGCAAGAGACTTCCCCTGACGTGGTGACCAGTATGTTGAAAGTCTTATCTATTGATATATATGCCTTACATGATCAAGTTCTACCTTGTCATTTCTTACTGCTCTTGTAGCTAAAAATTTTGACATTTTGCCTGATATGATGAATGAACTTTTATAGTATCTACCATAGTGGGTGAATAAGTTTTTGTAAAAAGGGTGTATACAAATTGTCCTATAGTATTGAACAATGGAGTTACTTATGTTGAACTAGTACAACTGCAATGCTTGATTTTGATGTGATTTTGGGTATGTATGGGTTGCATGCTTGGTTTACTTCTATAGAATGTAGAACGAGGGTGGTGAAGTTGAACTTTCCAAATGAGCCCTCTTTCTAGTTGAATGGGGGAAATTATATTCCTAGAGGTCGTATCACCTCTTGTTTTAAGGCTTTAAAAATAATCTCTAAAGGGTTTTTATACCATAGAGAAAGAGCCAAAGATTTACACTACGAAATTCTTCTTCTTCTTTTTTCATTAAGTTTGTCCCGTAGTGATGTAATTTCCGTAAGTCTTTCCTAATTCTCTTCTCGATATTCATCCAGAACAGGAAATTGATTGCGGTATCCACTTGTTACTGGACACAAATACAATCTAATTCCTCTTTATCATATGGCTACGGAAAAATTGAATAATTTTAAGGCCTAACTCAAATATCTACTAGAGAAAAACTTCATTAGACCTAGTATTTCTTTATGAGGAGCTCCGGTTTTGTTTGCGAAGATGAAGGATGGTTCTCGTGGAATGTTTATCCATTATCGCCAACTCAATAATGTCACTATTAACAATGAGTATCCTTTTCCACGGATTGATGACTTGTTTGAGCATCGGGAAAGAGAAAGCTACTTTTCTAAGATTGACTTGAAATCGGGGTAACACCAACGTAGGGTGAGAAGTGCGTGTAGACAAAAAATTGCATTTCTAACAAGATATTGACACTATAAGTTCTTAGTAATGTCCTTTGGTCTCTCGAATGCAGCGAAATATATGGATCTCATTAATGGGGTATTTTGAAGTTACCTAGATTCTTTTTTCATCGTCTTAATTGACGACATATTTGGTAGATTCAAAAAATAAGGGTGATAACATGGACTATTTGAGAGTGGTGTTACAAGTGGTTAAGAAGAATCAATTTTCAAGTATAGAACAATTAAGTTTTGGTTAAGGCCGGTGGCACTTCTTAGTCTATCATCTCTAGTGAGGGAGTTGGGGTTCATCCAAGGAAAATAGATGCGATGAGAAATTGGCCTAAAACATTCACTCCAACTAAAATTAGGAACTTCTTGAGAGAAGAGGGTTATTACTTCAGGTTTTGGATTGTTTTGCATACATTGCTTCTCCATTGACTACTTTGACCCAAAAGAGTAAGAAATTTTTAGTGGTTGGAGGCATGTGAGAGAAGTTTCAAAATCTTGAAATATAAGCTTATTTCCGCTCCGGTGTTGACTTTTTCAGAGAGTAAAATGGTTTTTGTTGTTTATTGTGATGCATCTGGAGGGGGTTTAGGGTGTGTTCGTATGCAACACAGGAAAGTAATAGCCTATGCTTCCAGGAAACTTAAAGTACATAAGAGGAACTGTCCAACTCATGATCTTGAGATAGCAGTTGTGGTGTTTGACTTGAAAATAAGGAGACATTACTTGAAGGGTGTTCATTATATGTGTATATTGCCCATAAGAGTCTCAAATATGTGTTTACTCAAAAGGAGTTTAATCTATGAGAAAGAAGGTTGGTGGAATTGTTCAAAGAATACGACATGAGTGTCCCCTATCACCCCAACAAGGTTAATGTTGTTGCGGATACTATAAGTCGTATGACTATTTGTAGTGTTTCTCATGTAGATGAAGACAAGAAATATTTAATGAAAGATATCATAGGTTGGCTAGATTAGGTGTTAGGTTGGAAGATTCTCAAAATGGTGGTTTCATGGTCTATTATAACTCCGAGTCATCTTTGGTGGCTTAGGAGAATTTCTAATAACACCTTGATCAACAATCGATGGAGTTGAAGAAATTGGTTCTTCGAAAGTTTAATAAGTCATTCTCTCAGTGATGGTTTCTTGAGTAATCAAGAAAGGTTGTGTGTTCCCAATGTAGATGGTTTGAGGAACAGGATTCATGAGGAAGCTCATGGGTTCCGTTACTCCATTCATCAGGGTTCGACCAAGATGTACCATGACCTTAGGGAAGTCTTGTGGTGGGAATGTTTGAAAAAGGACATAGCGGAATATGTTACGAAGTGTCCACATTGCCAACAAGTGAAAGTCAAAAACCAAATGTCGAGTGGTTTACTACATGAAGCCTAAGCTCCTACTTGGAAGTGTGAAGACATCAATATGGATTTTTAGTAGGTTGGCCTCGGATACAAAAGCAATATGACTCTCTATGGGTGATCGTTAATAGGTTGATCAAGTCTGCTCATTTCATTCCCGTTAAGTCCACCTACTCAGCGAAACATTATTCAAAGATCTACACAGATGAGATTGTGTATCGCTATGGTATTCTGTTGTCCATCATATCCGATAGGTGTTCACAAATCACATCTAGGTTTGGGAGGTTTATTCTGAGAAGGGTTGGGTAAAAAGGTGAAGTTAAGCACCAGATTTCATCCCCAAACGTATTGTCAAGCAGAGCGTAGTATTTAAACCATACAGGATATTCTTAGAGCTTATGTCATTTATTTTAAGAGAAATTGGTATAAGCATTTACCTTTGATGGAGTTTTCTTACAACATTAGTTTCAATTAGTCTATATCCATGGCTTCTTATTAAGCCTTGTATGGTAGGAGATGTAGATCTTCAATTGGATGGTTTGAAGTAAGTGTTTTAACTTTTGTGTCCCGATTTTATTTCTAAAACATTGGATAAAGTTCATATCATAAGGAATGCTTGCAAATAGCCTATAGTCGGAAAATTTCTTGTGTGGATCATAGGATAAGGTATTTATAGTTTAAGAAGAAGGTAAGGTGTACTTCAAAAAATTTCCTATGAAAGAGGTGGATCGATTTAGCAAGAAATTAAAGTTGAGTCCTATTTATGTTTTTCCCTATGAAATCTTGCAAAGGGTTTCTAAGGTTGCCTATGAGTTGAAACTCCCTGCTGAATTCGCTTCGCTTCATCCTTTTTTCCATGTATCCATTATTAAAAAGTGTATCGGTGATCCCGAGTCTATTCTTCTTATTGAGGGTCTTGGTGTAAAGGATAACCAATCCTATGAGGAGGTTTCGGTTCATATCCTTGATAGGAAAGTAGAGAGGTTAAGGTAAAAAGAGGTGGCTTCCGTAAGGGCGTTATAGAAGAACCACTTAGTTGAGGATGCAACATCGGAGGCCGAGGCCGACATCAAGTGCAGTTACCCTTATCTATTTGATAACTAAGGTTAGTTATTCCTATTAATTATGAAAATTATTACTAAAATTTATTTTTCTTGATTTTTGGTGGAAGTTTTACAAATATATGCATTTTTCGTGTCATTACAGTAATTTACTGTGAAAATGTACTTTTGACATGAAAATGTTTCTCTTTGGCTTGTTTTAATTTACTTTGTGCATTTTTATATGGTGAGTCTCCACGAAATTATATGTATTGGTAGGTTTAACTTTGGTATAATTTGACTCATATAGGATATATTGAGCTTTTGTTGTTGTTGGTAAGTTGAATTTTGACATTATTTACTCATATCGGATATGTTCAGCTCTTGTTGTTGTGAGAAGGATATTCCTCATAAAGTAATGTGAAGCCTTATATGTGCTAATTGATGTTTTGAATTTCCTTGTGTAAATGATATGATTCATGATGAAATGACATTATAATGTATTATTGTTGGTTGGGCTTCTACTCTTTAGTATATTCCTTCCTTTCTAAGATTATAGTGTCATTCGAGGATGAATGTTCCTAAGGGGGGATAATGTAACACTTCGAATAGGTTTATACATTGTTTAAGGTCTATTTTAATAAATATAAATAATTTATAATGATTAGATGTCAAAACGTCCAAGAACATCCACAACGTCCGGAAACTAGTTCAATGATGTACTAGCGCTCCTTAGTCAATTTGACAAGCTTTTAGGAGTCCAAAAATGATGATCACTGGTGGAAGAATGTATATCATGTATTGGACATTATTATTTGTCAAAATGGATGGGCATGACTCACCAAGTACCAACCAAGGGCCCCTCTAGGAAGACCCTTGAATTTTGGGGTCCAAGGCTGCCAAAGACGGTTTCCACCAACGGATGCAAGTCCCGATCCATTGTCCAATCGAAAAAGTGTGGACTGATTCAGTGGATGGGAACTTATATTAATCTATGGGAAGCGTCAATTTAATAGTCTCTGAAATGATCGACGGATGTGCAGCTTGGAGGTGCACAATTCCCGTCGATGTACAGATGATCCGTCGAATGTGGTGTCATCTATGAAGGGTCTGTTTTACTGTACATTTTTATTTTAGTAAATCAATTAGTTAGATTAGTTATAATGATAATAAAGGGTTAGGGGAAGTCTTATTAAGTTAGATAACACCATATATGACACCCCCTAAGATATTTAGTCTACCATAAGCTCTCATAATGTTCCAAACCCAAACTCCCTTCTTTCTCTCTTTTTTGTCTCTCTAGTTGCAGAACGCCAATGAAGACCAAGAGAGAGGTCGGTTCAAGGTCTTCAAAGATTCTAATTTTTCAATCAATCTTCATCAAAAATTAAGGTATGAGATTCCTTTCACCTTTGAGACCCCTTTCCTCAAAGGATTCCAACAAATTGATTTAAAAACTTGGGTTTTCAAGTGGGTTTTCATCAAATACTTAATTGATGTTCTGGAATACTCATTTAATGATTTATTTTGGATAATATGAACAGATTAAAATGTATTTTTACTCAATTATGTTATTTTTTAGTTGATTGGTCTAGTTTGTAGAAGATGACTAATTTCCCTTAACCCTAGGTTGTACTATTGTTATGAATTATGTAATGTTGGTTCAAATGAATTGTTTATTTATTGAATTACTATTAGTTGATATTATTATATCAATTGTAAATATATTTAGATGAACTATAGTCCTATCATGCTAGTTCTTGAGTAATTAATCTACACATTGACTTTGATTTATGTCTCATGTCTTAAGCTATGAACTAGTGGTGGATTGTGATGTAGTGATTAAATTAGTCTTGCTATCATGTCTGTTATTTTTATATGATTGTACTACACCCTAATTGGTTTGATTTGAGGGTTCATCGTATGACCTTGGTGATGGATTATACAAAAGACTTGGTAAGTCTTGAAATCCCTATTCCTTACTTCACTCGTGGTAAATTGTGATTAAGTGAAGATATTGCTTTGAAGTATGTCTTGTATTAATATTTATAGGGTTGGTGTGATGTTGAATTGAAATAAATTGATAATGGTTTGTGAGGTGTTGGCCAAGATGTAAATGTTATAAGGACGACGATGATTTACCAATGTGCATTATTATGAAGTTATATGTAAATGTTCTAACCTCACATATATGAATTGTAATGAAAGGATTTATAATCATGAAATTCTTATTGAGCTATAATGATAATGATTATATTACAATGTTTAGACCATATGACCTACAATAAGTTATGATTATTAATTATTACATTAAAGATATTTCAAAAAGAAACTCCAGCTTAGCATTGAGTGAATTAGAGTGAGGAGTGTCGCTTCCCACATATTGAAGGTAGGATCACTAATGTAGTCTTCAGATAGGAGACTATAATGGCAGTAGCATAAAGAGGCTCCCAACTATATCACTTATTTTTTTGAACTATGTTGCCCCCATAGGAATACTAGCTAGTGTATCCACGAAGTTGCTATGTTCATGCTTTGGTACAACATTGGTAAGTTGCCTCCTTCCTTCGGTGTAGGGTATCATGACACCGGATTCCACTTCAGATCATATGGTCCATGTCGGTTCATGAAAGATGTTCCCAAAAGGTAAAATGAACTAAAGGAATGAACTCTAAGTAGCATAACTTACAGGGTTTATCTTGCTCTATATAGGGTTATGCGACTCGACCTAAACGACGCACAAGAGCCTTGAAGGAAATTATACCAGGAGGTTCTTATATATGAATATGCTTATAATTGTATATGTTATACATATGATGATCTTGCTCATGGATCATACTACATGATTATTAGTTTCACTTATGAGTCTGTGTTTGTCTCTAGTTCTAAAATATGATGATACCTATTCTTATATGATATGATATGTGAAGTTGCATGTTAGTCATGGTTCTTGTTGAGTTTACTTGATTAAGGATATGGGGCTTTGCTTGGTAAATGCATTGTTGACTTAATTTGGGTTCATGGGTAACTATCTTTCTTTGATTTTGTTGTACTGAACTCTTATTCATGCTTGATGCTATTGTTACATGACTATAGAGTTTCTTTGAATATGTGTCCAATTGTATGATATGCATATTGACTTGACTAGACTTAGCATTGTTGATCTTGTGATGTACATGATTTTCACATAAAGAATATGTCTTATTGATTGGTATGGTCTCTCTTGAATGTGCATAAGGTTTTATAAAGATAAAATAGCATCTTTCCATAAAAGGTCCCTTTTTAGCATGATTCGTTTATATGTGTGCATATGGTCTAATACACAGTACAACTTGTGTACTAACCCCATTTTCTCCCTTTTCCCCAACATTTTAGGTTTTGGTCATTGTAGGGCTTTGAGACGACATTGAAGGAAGGCTTGGAATTCTTATAAATACAAATTGGGTAGGTCCTCACCTTTCGAGGGCAATGCCACTATCAAGCTATAGAGTTATTTATGTTTTAAGACTCTTCTGTTATTTTATTTTACTTTGGTACTAAATATTGTGCAGCATATATGTGGCTTTGTTAAATTTATGTATGGGCTAGGCCCAATTTGATATACTCTTGTTAGATTGTTATGAGATGAGACATCCATTTGAGACTATGTTTTATATGATATATACGAGTGTCTTAGATGAGACTTAATGAAGTATCATATACCGTATGGCGACATAAGGACAATCTAACTTATAGGGTGTACTTGAGGAACGTGATATGCAGATCACAAGAGAAACAATTCTAAGTCTAGTCAAGTCAACATACATATCACATAATTGGACACATAGTTAAACCAACTCTATCATCAAGCGATAATAGCAACAAGCATAGATAAGAGCTCATTACAAAATAATCAAAGCAACATAATTACCCATGAACAATTATTATGTTGACAAGTGCAATGACCAAGAAAAGCCTCAAAACCTTAATCAATCAAGAAACCTAACAAGAACTATGACCAACATCCCACTTCACGTAACATGGTACTGTAGAGTACATATCATCATACTTTAACAATGTAGACCAACACATATTCATAAGTGAAACTAATCAATATATAGTATCAATAATGTGCAAGTTCATCATATACATATCATGTACCATTATAACATATTAATACATAAGAACATGCTCCTAAGACATTCTTCAAGGATAACGAGTGCAATGCTTAGGTATAGTCCAATACCCATACCTTGACTAAGCGGAACCCCTTAGATATCTTAGTTAGAATTCATTCCTTTAATTCATTTTACCTTTTGGGAATATCTTTCATTAAACGACATAGACCACATCAGCTAATGGGGAATCCGGTGTCATGGAACCCTACACCGAAGGAAGGAAGACTACTTTCCACGGTAGTACCAAAACATTAACAAAGCAATTACGTGGACCCATTTGCTAGTATTCCTACGGGGGAATTATAATTCAGGAACTAGGAGATATAGTTGGGACCCTCTTTATGCTAAATTCATCATGATCTCCAATCTTAAGAGTGCGTTAGTGATCCTATCTTCGCTATGTGGGAAGGGACACTTCTCAGTCTAGTTTATTCGGTGCTAAGATACAGTTTGTTTTTGAAATGCCTTTAATTAATCATCATAGCTTAATATAGGTTATAGGGTCTAACCCTTTGCATAGTAATTGAAATTATCTCACTAGGAGTTGCATGAGAATATCCTTTCATGACATCCTTCATATGTGAGATTAGCATAACATCATCATCATATCATAATAAGGCACATAGGGACTTCATAACAAACCTTATATCATTTCATCTTAAACATTATCTTAAAATCACAGAGTCAAGAAATACCAATTCATCGCCATACCAACACCTACCTAGGCTAATCTCAAGTCATGCTTCAATTTAATTACATAATCAATTAAAAGAAATCTTAATTGATGTAAAGGTTAAAATCATAACGAATTACTCAATATCCTTCAATATCAATCCTCATGGTATTACCATCAACCAACCAATTACATCCAACAATAGTTGTAGTAACATCAATCAATATTAATTAACCTAAGAACTACGTCAATTGGAACGTCAGTATCCACTTAAAATCAATTCATAACCTAGGGTTAAATGGAATAGGGATAATCACAATTATTAAATAGATACATCCAATCCTAATAATACGTTACCCTAGTAAGTCCATGAAAGAATTAAAATAAATAAAACAAGTTTGGTGATCAATTCATACTTCCATTCCCATCAATTTACAATCAAGATAGAAGATTTGGTATATGAAATTCAATGAATTAACATAAATTAATGATAAATATATATCTAATTATTCATAAGTAATCACAATTAATAAATATCAATTCTCAATTTGATGTTTAGACGAAAATCCATTAGCATTGGAGAACTCTATGGAATTGAGTAATTTAGAAATCTACTTTGAGTGGAACTCTTTAGAAAGGAATCCCAAGATTGATGATAATATACATTAATTAAGATTAATCCATAAAATTGAAGTGAGTTAAAATGTCTTTAAACTCACCCTATTTCAATAAATAATCACCCCATAAATTACCGAAAAAACCTCTCACTTAAATTGGTCTCTTTGTGAAGTCTAAATGTTTAAAATACAATATTACCGAATCAGGGAAGTGCCTACACGAAGCGGGGCCAACGGGTATTTTATTTCCCAAAAATATTTTTTTTCATTGAAGCCTGTGTGGGCCTCATGTCGCACAGCACCCCAATGATTCTTGACTTTCGGAGGCTATTTTAGCAGCCTGCCTTCCCATGTTGTGTTCCTCCTCAATGACCCATAGGGGGGTCCTTTGGGTGTTATTTTTAGACGTTTAGACTCTCTATAACACAATCTACCTAACCAAAGTCTATTTACAAGTTTTTGGACTTCATTTGACCCTCCGAAACAAATCCCAAATATAGTGACGTCAACTAGTTCAATAAAGCTAGTTTTCAGACGTCATGGACGTTCTTTGACGTCTTAGCTCTAAAAGTTCTTGGATTACCTATATACGTTATTTTAGGTCTTAAAACAGTATCTAAACACTTAGAAACTAATGGTAATCTCTATATTAGGTCTCAACTTTTTGGAGTGTTACACTTAATTTTTGTAAATATACAACTTAAGCCGAAAGCCTAAGTTGAGGGTGTGATGAAAAGAGGAGGGAAATCAAGATGTGTGAATAAGTCCCCTTGATACATGGATTTGAAAAAATATGGAATCCCTTCATACAAAAAAAAGGGAATGAAAAAGAATGAAAAAATTATGAATAAAGTTGTGAAAAATTGCAAAAGGAATGCGGTGTCTAGTATTTCATTGAAAGTGAATAATGGGATGAATTTTGAGCATGAGTGAAAATGCAGCAGAAAATGAAGGAAAAGTGATGGTCAACCTCTTAGCCTAAATGATCATACCTTTACACTAAGCCTCATCACATGCCTTTAAAAGACCATTTTGATATTGAGTGAAGTAAAAGAAATATTGATTGAAAAATAAGGGAAAACCTATGGGTGAAGTCATGCATTTATTTGAAAATAAGGACAAACCTATAGGTGATGGCATGCATGTGCTCATCTTTGTGAATGTTAGAGTTGTATATGACTAAGGAGCTATAAATTGTTGAAGAATTGAATGTGAATATGTAATCATCTTTGTTGTGAGGGAATTTGAGTACCATTGTTGATCTTAAACTTGTATTTGATGTAAGTATTGTAAAGATGAGACACATTGAAATTCTGAGTCACAACATGAATATTTGAGTGCACGATTGATTCCTGAATGAGTAAGTTGAGTCTTGTGGGGTGCATTCATGATTTAGTCTTTCGTAGAACTACTTCATACATCTTTTTTGAATTGATAAACTAGAATTTTAACTGCGGACAAGCAAAAGTTTAAGCTAGGGTGATAATGTGTTGGAGATTTAGACTCATTTAGGGATATTTTTAAATAGAATTAGTGTCTTCAAATGCTTAATTTGTTATAATGAATAATGTAAAACCCGTTATGGTATATGGAGTAAGGAACAAAGCAAGACACTAACAAGAAAAAAGAAAAAAAAAGCTGAAAGGATGAATAAAGAAGTCTCATGATCGTCAACTTCACTTGGTGAATCACCAAATAGATATTTGACCGCCGAAAGTTATAATGTACCAACATCATAATGAAAGAACCAAGTTGGTGATGACAAAGAGCAGTCGAGAATCTTCGAGTGATTCCGCGAAGACAAGATGTATTGCCCAAAGTAACACACCTGGAAGATGTTGAATACCAAGGTAAAAGGGCATTGGAATAAACCAATGGGCATCTCATCAAGTTGTTCCGCGAGCCCGACTTACTTCTCTTACTAACTCTTCGTAGCAAATTTAGTGCATTTATAAACATATCTTTGACATTGAATTTAGTATCAAAAATTTTTTAGAATAATCTAATATTAAGTTTTGTGCACTTGGAGATAGTTTTTCTCTAGTTTTTCTTTAGCTTTGAGGGAATTAACAAATTGAATTTTGAGAAATAGGAAGTGGGTCTTTGAGATGCTTCGAAACGGGGAATTATAAGGATGAATCTACACAAACCAGTTGATGGATAATAAATTTTGTAATAGTTTTTACCTTTTTATGATGTCTAGGTAAAACCCCAATTCTTGGGGTATGATCATATGATTATGGGTTGATATAATTTATGGGTATTGTTAATTTTTAGTTTAAATGCTATTTAGAAGTGAACTTAATCAACAATAGTGGTTTAATTTAGGAATTGTAGTTACAAATGCACTTCCAGATTTGTGTTCTTTGGCCTAGGTTAAACTGAACAAAGTGAATCCTAAAATCAATCCTACATAATTGTTTTGAGAGAGTTATTGGATTAAGGTGTGGATTGCTCTTATTTTTCATGCTTGTTGATGATCGAGAGAAAACGCCTTATTCAGGATAAATTCTTCAAGAGAAAGTTTAACTCCCCTATAGCCTAGCTTACTCACTAATATCTACCTATTCACTAATAGTTTTTATAACCAATACATAAACAATCCCCTATAATCAATCACATCCCAAGAACTGTCTCATTATTGTTAATTATCATTGATTGTGAACTCTGTGCAGTTATTAATCAATACTAAACCCCCCATTTGACATTCATATCACCCATTATTTGAATGATGTCTTTATTTGATAACTTATATTCCTATGAATGATTTGACCATGTTCATACATACCAATAGAATCTAAAACATCTATCTCTCCCTATGGGACTCGACCTCAACTCATTTAGTTTAGTTTTTTGCTGACAACAATTGTTCATACATCGAATTGGATGGGGTGTCATTGAAACATTATTCACGTTGGTGAAATAAAATTCTCTCTCACACAATTATGTATGAATGATATGATGTTAAATGTTTCTCACATAGACTGATTCTATGTTTGAAAAACTTGCTCGCGTAAAATAGATCAAAAACATTTTAGTTATATTAGTTTGAGGTTGTGTCATGAAACACCTTTATGAATACCTTCCACTATTATCAAAGGATACTTGCATGATAGCATGAATTGGTAAGACAAGACTACTTCATGGAATCATATGTAATGTAGCTCATGGTAGCCTTGGATTGAAAAATCATACTCTCCTAACGGTATCTTAGATTAGTGAACGCTTACATTGTAGCATGATTTGGGTTGGGCGAAACAATTTCATTCGTAGCTAGAATGGTGAAATAATATCGTTCTTTGTATAGCTTGGACTTGCATGATAATATGTTTTTCATGGTAGCTTGGTCTAATAAAAAATGGTAAGTATTCCTTGGTATCTTATTCTAGCATAATAGGGTGCTATTCTTTAGTAGTCAAGAATCATAAATAGAAATAATTGATAAATGATAGCCTAAAGTAGTACTTAGAATGGTATGATTATGGGGTCTTAATCATTACTACTTAGGTATAATTTGAAGCTTTTTATGAAGCATTTCTCTTATATGTTGTAGGCACAACACTGATTGAGTAATAGTACTTCTCGATAGTATCTTGGATTAGCATAAGGTAGTGTTTCCTTGGTAGCTTGAATACGTAAATTATGACCATTCATGAGTGATGAGTTTTCTTGGACTTGTAATAAGGTATCATACCATGAATAACTATAATAGCTAAAGAGGAACTAGTCCCTAATTATATGACTTGTTTATGATTAAACTACATTACTTAAACGTGCTATTGTAAGTATGTTATAATATGAGCCCATATGATATATTTTAGCGTGGAAGGTTTATATAGTTGAATTCCTTGATATGTTGGACTAAAGGTTATGGTTCCCTTCTCTATGAGAGTAAGCTAATGATAAGATTCTACGATGGACAGTATGAAACCTAAATGTGGTACTTAGTATTGATGGAGTTATGGGGTCTTATCTTATTCATGCATTGCACAAGTATACTTTGAGGTTACTTGAGGAGTAAATTATCTTATAGTATGAAGGACTAAGGGTTGACTAATTCTTATATGATGCCTATGTTTGATATTATGCCTATGAATATGTTATTGTCTCTTATGCATATTGTTTATGTTTCATGAATTATCTCATATGATTATGGCATATGACTTATGTTGACTAACCTTTATGTTATGCGCTTATGATGTTATGTTAGCTATAATATTTAGAACTTTTTTACAAACACATACTTTTGCCTACATTTTTATAAAATGTAGGGTCAGACAATTTGGAGTTCCATGCTTCTCCGTAGATAAACTTCTAGTTGATTATGAGTTGAAAACATTGTGAATCCTCATAGTATCAAAGATTTGATCACTATTCCTTTTATGTCTTTATTTTATGTTTTAGAAAATTGTATGGGCATAGTCCCTAAGATGTTCATGTTCTAGATGGTTAGAGATAAGTGTAATAAGATTTCCTCTTTTTTCTTAATGAGAGTAGTATTGTTATGAAAATTATATTAGATTTCCTCACTTTTATATTATCTTATATTATGATATATTAAGGGCTTGTATAATACCCCTTCAAGGGTCGAGTACGCCATATTATATCTAGGGTGTACCCCTGGATCATGACATGCTTTGTTGATAGATAGTATGAAAAATTAATGTTTCATGATTTAGTCTACCCACCCCTCTAAATGATGTAGTTAAGAAATCAAATGAGGTATGTTCGAAAGATCATTATCATAATATCAACCATATTAATCAGTAATTTCATAACCATAAAATTTTTTGAAAGATATGTGATACATGAATCCTTAAACATTTTGCGAGCCCTTAAATTTTCCCTTTATTGTTTAAGCACTAAAATTGATGTTGTTCATTGTTAGTTTATTTTAATCTTTTAACTATTTGAAATCGTATTATAGATAGAAAATATTTTTGAAACACTC
The DNA here is from genome assembly GCF_036512215.1 of Solanum lycopersicum. Taxonomy (NCBI): domain Eukaryota; kingdom Viridiplantae; phylum Streptophyta; class Magnoliopsida; order Solanales; family Solanaceae; genus Solanum; species Solanum lycopersicum. The sequence continues at coordinate 25,293,648 of NC_090806.1, forward strand.
TCTATAATTTTGAGAATTAGTTCAACAAAACATAAATTTATCATAAGTCATTTTGGGTTTCAAAATTCTACTCTTAAATAGTCATTTATTAGCCTTACGACCACTTACACTTGCATGAGTAATTGGGAGCAATAAATGACATGTTAAAAATTTAGTTGACTTTAAACTTTCACGTGTGCAACATATGTTTTGACTATGTGAGTAACATATATCATTTAAAAATTATGTCAAAAGTATTATAAAATGCAATAAAAAGAATATCACATGTGCCACAAATATTCTTCGAAATATACATTAAATATAATAAAAAACAATTAACGACAATATATTTTAAAAAAATTAGTGGATTCTCTTATTTTTTCTGTCACATGATTTAAATAAATAGCTTACCCGAAGTTTTGTATTTAATATTTCTTCATAATAATGGATCATTGACTTATTAGATGGATAAAAGTAATGTAATTTATAATTCAAAAGTATAGATATGATTATTACCTTATGGAGAGATTTTTGTGAGGATAAATGTTAATTTTTTTTTAAAAAAATTATTATTGATTCTTAAATTTTGTGATGTCAAAATCTGAATTTAAAAAGGTAACGGACCTACTAAAGTATTAAAATTAGTATGCCATGAGACAAGTGTAAAATATTATAAAATTAAACTAAATTAATATTCACCAAAAATATGATTTTCCACATGATTGCTACGACCAAGGAAGACCCTTTCCAAACCTTCCTATCCTCTCTTTCCTCTTGATCTTCTACATTTATGAAAAAACAAAACTAAAAAATGATTCACATAGAGAGGAATGGGGAAGATTTTTTTTAAACATCATCTAATCGGTTGCAAAACTTTCTCTTTCTTATATTTGTTGGTTTATGTAGAAATTGATTTTTAAATAAATCGATGAGAACATTGTGTCCAAATTTTGACAAAAAAAATGGGTTGGAAACAGTGTTGGAGATCCCAATACCAGAGGAGATGTTTGAGAAATTTAGTAGCAATGGCAATGGTGCATTACAATGGAAGAATATGAGTAATCTTATGAGTACTCAAATTACAGACAAATATTCTTCTCAACATGCCGCTCTTGATCAATTTATGTTTTTGTTTAAAATTGTTGGCTCTGCCCTTGTCCCTTTTCAGGTTCAATTCGACCCTACTGTTAAGTTGCCACTTAAGGTAATGAATTAATTAATTATATATTTTTAGACCATTGAAATTGACTTTTCTTGTAAAATTATATTTGCCACTGATAGTTGATCAAAAAAATATATATAGATGATCATCACAAATGCTTAGATCATGAATTGTAATATTTTATGACCAGGAGGATTCTACTGCTAAATACATAGTGCAACAATATGTAGCAGCATGTGGAGGGCAGGCCGCATTGAATTCAGTAAATAGCATGTGTGCAGTAGGAAAAGTGAAGATGTCTACATTAGACATGCATAAAAGTGGTAGCAACAACAACTCCATATGCCACTGTGAGGTTGGAGGTTTTGTGTTATGGCAAAAGAACCTTGACCAGTGGGTTTTAGAATTGGTTGTTTCAGGTTGCAAGGTAATTGCAGGAAGCAATGGTAAGGTTGCTTGGAGTCAATCTTCCTCTAACTCTTGTGCTTCAAAAGGTCCTCCAAGACCCCTTAGAAGGTTTTTCCAGGTACCAGCCTCCCTTCCCTTTATACACACATTTTGATGCTCCTATATATATATATATATATATATATATATATATATATATATATATATATATATATATATATGTATATATATATATTTTGATACATATGTTGATGAACAGGGTTTGGACCCTAGATCAACAGCGAATTTGTTCTCAAATGCTATTTGTTTTGGCGAGAAGACTATTAAGGACGAAGAATGTTTTATTCTAAAATTTGAATCTAGTATAGAGATGCTTAAGGCACAAAGTACGACTAATACAGAAGTTGTCCATCACACAATATGGGGCTACTTCAGCCAAAGAACCGGTCTTCTAGTACAATTTGAGGATACAAAACTAGTAAGATTAAAGACAACAAAGGGGGATAGCAATATGTTCTGGGAGACAAGTATGGAATCTTTTCTTGAAGATTATAGATATATTGAAGGTATCAATGTTGCTCATAGTGGTAAAACAGCAGCAACAATTTTTAGATATGGAAAGAACATAGATTATAGAGCAAAAATTGAAGAGACTTGGTTCATTGAGGAAATAGATTTCAATATATTTGGTTTGTCAATGGAGTGTTTTTTGCCTCCTTCTGATGTAAACAAAGAAACTGAATTTGAAGACCAACTGATCTCTTGCTAGTTCATCCCAACTTTTTTCTTGTAATATACCTAGGTAGGATCTTAACTTTTTTCATTTTAATTTATGATGAGGTGTATAACTTAACTATCAATTCTTTGTTTGAAAAGTTTCACTTCTTCATCATGTTGTTTAATATTGCATTTAATCAGAACACACTAGTAACTTTGAGGTTTACTTATTAGTTGTTAGAATTTCCCTATTTAACTTTTTACGTTTATTAATTAACTAGATTGCGTAGTCTAGTCGGTAATGCTCAGACTAGAAACTATTACATTGTGGTTGGAATGGGATCTACACAATTATTTGAGGCTACTATATGCTCTTTCTCAAACCAATGCACCAGAGCCAATGAGTATTGTATTTATTTCCCAATTTTACTCTGTGAGTAATGAAGATTATGATTATTTTGTTGCTTTATTGGTTTTCATGACATAGTAATTACTTTGATAACTGAACAGGAACGGATCTAGAGGTTTGATTACATGCTAATGAATCTACTTAATAACTACAATTTTTCTACTATGAACTCAATTATAACTAAATATTAACTTGAGGTCGTTGTGAACCAATAAAATTCAAATCTTGGATCCGCCTCTGAACACTAGAGATATGTTATATTTATTCCTATGATAATGAACATATAAGTTAATTTGTATCTTACCAAAAGAAACAATATAACAAAGTTTTTAGTTTTAACAAACATTATACACACAAGAGATCCGCCATGTTTTGCCAGACCAAAAAAATACATGGCAATTGAATGGAATTTTCATCACCAAAATTGATATTCTTGTACAATATCAAAAACTACTTTGTCATGACAAACAAGAAGTAAAAGAAATACTATCTCCTACTATATCTGAAACCATAGTCAATCACCAAGCATAGGACACGTGGGATAAAAGTTCAGCCCTTCCGGTCTTTTTGCATTTTTTGGATAATGGAGTCCTCTGACAAACATCTTTTGTATGATTCTCGTTTTTATTGACAAGGATGTAGTGCTCTCGTCTTGAAAAATTGTCTGATTTCTTTCCATCCAAACCTAGTTTAAACTTCTGCTAGACACATCTTGTTTATGGCTGTGCAATACCATTCAAGTGATCTTCTTGCCACGACACCTATCCAATCCATTAAACTGGACTTAATATTGTATGATAAGGACATTCATAAAATAAGTGATCAGTTGTTTCCGTTCCTGCATTACAAAGGACTCATTGTTTTCTGTTTTGAATCACATCATACGAGTACAAATCAAGACATCATCGATGAAAAATATCTCAACCTCTGGACAACATTTTATGTATATTTTTCTCTACAATACGGGTTATCAACCCATTCACAAAGTTTAATTTTCTCTTTCATTGTCAATTGTTCACAAATTTTTTTTTCTGGAATATTATTTAATCCTTTAGATTGCTGAGTTGGCAAATAGATATTTACGCATATCTTATGGTTTTCCTTAAAATTCATTTTTTTAATTTAATTTGGTTATTAATATTATTTCCTATTCCAAAGAGAGTAATCACATACTAAAAAAAGCATTAACATAATGAGGAAAAGAGGTAGAACCATACATGAAATCGATTTGGTCATATTTAATAAACAGTAACATATGACATCTGCATCTTTCTCAAAAAAAGAAAAATATTATACATATTTCTTATCTCACATTCAACTATTAATGCTAATTCTAAAGGTTTTATTAAATATCAGCAAGCATTACACCTTAACTAAATGAACCGTTTATATTTAATAGTCAGGGACACGTGCGTTGCACGTGTGAGCTATGGTAAGTAATACCATTCTATGTGAATTTTTTTCTTGTAAATCTGTGTTTTAATGATTGGGTGAATTGTTATTGATGTAGTAGAAGCGTACATTGTGTTTATTATTCTTTTGATGATTACATGAGGTATTAGTGATGTTGTATAGTTAAAAAGATTTGATGCATTTAATAATAATTAGTAACAAAAACATGTATTTAATATGAAGTGTTTAAATAGAAGTACGAAAGTACAGTTATTTGTTAAAAATACTAATATTTAAACATTATAATAGAATATAATGTTAATAAAGCTTGTAATAGTAATGAAAGAAATATTTTTAAAATGACCCTAACGCATTGTAGAGTGTGGGTTGTTTAAGAATCCACTATGCTTGTATAGGTTTACTTGCGTCTTCTAAAACTGTGATTTGAGGCAATGTAAACGACTGACTAAGACTTTCATAAAGCATTCTGTTGCATATTTCTTCAACTTGCTAATTGGTAGGCACTGGTTCTCGAGCTCTTCTAGACTTGTCATTGTATTGTTTTAGTATCTAGGATGTACTCATACAATATATATTTGTGACGTAAATGCTATTTGTTTTTATATAATTAGTGTTCTTTTGGTCTAATAATAAAGATGATCAAGAATGTAATATTCACGAAACATAAACTATTTTTCTTTTTAAATTTTAAAAGCGAGCAACTTCAACTAACAATAGTATAAATATCACATTAATTGAAGCAAGTTCGAGGGTGGAGAAATAATACCTATTCTTGTGTTCCCAATAGCAAGAAACCTTCTAACATTATTAGAATATGAAGAGATGATAAATGTAGATTCAAATAGAAGTAAATCAATAAAAATGTAACAAGTTACTATAACGAAAATATTGCAAACGTATAGGATTAAAAATTGAAAAGTCCTTGGTGGACAATCTGTTTGCATGTTATGATAATAACTTTATTCTATAATATCTTAAATGGACACAAATATTGTGTTTTCGTACAAAATATTTCAGAAAATCGTTGTCCACAAAATTACTTATAGGAAAATATTTTATGTCGTATCAAACATGCTGGATCATTTCTGGTACTTTTGTTGATGATCTTAATACCATTGAAGTTGGCTGGCAAGAAAATAGTATTTGCAAATTCATCTAGTTAAAACATCGATGATCAATAAAGTGTATGATTGTTTCTAAGCTAAGCTGTGACATCAAACTAACCATATTACAGCTAATAATTAGTACAAAATTCAGTGTACACAAAGATTTGATACATTACATGTGCACACAAATCTTGAAAATAAAATAAGACAGCATGACATAATTTACTCTAATTAAAACGACAGATAAAAGAAGATATTTTTAAAAGATCTGCAGAAAATTGAAAATATTCTATTTGGATGACCCATAACTGACTCATAGCTCTATTTTTTCTGCAAAAATCAATAAATAATTCCCTCACATAGACTAATGCCTATTATTGTAAATTTTATTTCCTTTATTCTTCACTTCTTTAGTAAGTGAAACATGTACAATCTTAAACAAATTCGTGTTATTTACTTTCAAGTTGTAAAGTAGGAAGTTACCTTGGATCTAAAAGAATCTCCTTCGGAATATAATTGATTCCTACTCTAAAATCTGTTGCAGCACCAAGTTCAATTATTTTGAACGCGCGAGAACCTGCTTCAGCGAGACATTAATTACAACTTAATAGTAGGCAATCACACTCAACCTTTGTGAATAAGGTGAGCACTTTGTTTTTCAAATAATATGTATATCCATACGCTTATGCAGTTTATGACAGAGCACTTTTTTTATATGATGCAGACTTGGCTTCCAAGTGAAACTACAGTAAAATTGCACAGGTATAGGAAAGAGGAATTGTTGAACTTGAGAGGAAATGGAATTGGAAAGCTTGACGAGTGGGACAAGGTTTATGACTATGCTTATTACAATGACCTTGGAGAACCTAAAAAGGGTTCAACTTATGTCGGGCCAATCCTAGGAGGATCTACAAAGTATCCTTATCCGTATAATATAGTGGGGTATGAAAAACTAAAAGCTATCAAGTAAAAGTAATCGTAGTGTGCGAGCTTATATAAGACCATGAAAAAGCTATCAATTAAACTCGCAATGTGCTAGGAAGCTAAAGGTGTACATATATTTGCAATTAGCAGCAAAACCAAAGAATTAACGTCAGCAAAAGTAGATTAACCTTTACAAAGCGACCTCACCTATTGTCCCCTACAGCAAAGTTAAACACTTACAGCGTTTTAAAACCACAAACAACATTTAATAAAAGTTAATGATTAAAAGTAAAAAAAATGGCACAAAATGATGTGGACTACTTGACTGGAAATTTATTGCGAAATGATATTCTATTATATGTTGTGCCCGTCTGTGGTCCTTATAATGCATTACAATCGTACAAATATCATGTGAAGTTGGTGACTAAGTCCAAAAGAATACCGAAATAGTCGGGATTTCTATCAATGAAGTGTTCAGTGATTGCTGAATTCCAATTATCATCTAACATGGCTCAAAAGAATGAATTTTCGCCAGCAAACTCTAAGGTTGTTGCTGTAGTTTTGACGATTCTGCCACCAACATTGAGTTTCACCCTACCATTCAGAGTTCCCATCGTTCAAAAGTACCCAACAAATACAAAAATAAAGTTGAGATTGTGCCTAAAATGTATGGTATATAAAGACCTTCAAAAGGCATCAATTGTCAGTCTATAAATTCCCAAAGAAAGCATACTAAGAGTTTTTTAGTGTCTAGTTAGTTTTTCCATAATTTATTTTCCCCATCTTTTCAAATGTTAGGAATGTAAAGGGATGTCTCAAATCACTGGAATCAAAGTAAGAGCTAAAGGCTATACATTTACGGGGATGATATACCCGATTTTGGCGCAACCATTGAGGTTCATACCCGCAGTGCAAAAAAAATGGTGAAAGACTTTACTAAGTGGTAGCACGAAGAGCCTGTCAATGAAGTGATACTTTTGCTGCATTATGCATACGATTCTGGCTTATATTCTCATTTACATGCTGCTTCACTAGAACCATTTTTTAATTTCCTTGGATTTTATTTTACTGACAATTTTTCTCCTTTGCAGCGGCCAAGACAGCCATGAATTTGTTTAGTCACATGGTTGAGGCTACGAGCAGAGAGAATTCAAGTGTTACACACTACAGCAACTTGCAGTGGCAGCTGTGTTAGGACTGGAAATAAGTAGGTGTAAATGCGGAAGCTAGCAAAGCAAACCTTGAAAGACCACGAGTAAGAAGACAACGAGAAATATACCAAAAGACACAGAGATTTAACATGGTTTGGTCGATCGACCTACATCCACAAAGGAGATGAGCAATGAACTATAAATATGAGAGTACAAAATACAGAAGGAAACAACCTCATCCAATTCACTCGGAATACCTGGGAGGTTCATACAAGTGATAACGTATCAAGCTTGTGACCCATAAATTCTCCCCCTAACCAAAACTCTAAAAGCCCTTAAGACTACATTGTAAATGTTGATTAAGTTAGAAGGAACATTCCTCTATTTATAGAGTCCTAAACCTTTTCCTACAAAAAAATGATTAGTCAATCCAAAACCTTTTCCTAAAAGAAAAACCTATTTATGGTAAGAAATCAGGGCAAATAAAACCCAACAAATCTCCCTCTTGACAAGAATTTCCGACAAAATAAATTTGTCCACCTTCTTCACATAATCTTCAACAACTTGTTTCTCCTCTCCATAATCTCCTTTGTAAAATTTATGTCTCAACACAGAGAACCTCTCTGAAACAATTTCTCCAACAAAATCTTCATTATTGTCAAAAAGGTTGCGGCTAAAACTACACCCGTCAAGATGAACACCTCTTTCTAACCTGGTTCAATCATCGATTGTCGAACCACTGAACATGACTCCATCATTGAATCTGGCTCTGATACCACTTGTTAGGACCGAAAATAAGCAGGTGTAAACACGGAAGCTAGCAAAGCAAACCTCGAAAGACCATGAGTAACAAGACAACGAGAAATATACCAAAAGACACAAAGATTTAAGGTGATTCGGTGTATCGACCTACGTCCACAAAGGAGATGGGCAATCCACTATAAATATGAGTGTACAAAATACAGAGGGAAACAACCTCATCCAATTCACTCGGAATACATGGGAGGTTCACACAAGTGATAACGTATCATGCTTGTGACCCATAAATTCTCTCCCTAACAAAAACTCTCAAAGCCCTTAAGACTACATTGTGAATGCTGATTAAGTTAGAAGGAACATTCCTCTATTTATAGAGTCCTAAATATTTTCCTACATGAAAAGGATTAGTCAATTCAAAACCTTTTCCTAAAAGGAAAACCTATTTATAGTAAGAAATCAGGGCAAATAAATCCCAACAAGCTGCTCATGTCTTATTGTTCCTTGTGAAAGTTAAAGCAGCTTCAAGAAAATGCTCATTACCTTCACTAAAAGCTATCAAGTAAAAGTAATTGTAATGTGCGAGTTCATATAAAAGCTATCAATTAAACTCGCAATGTGCTACAAAGCAAAGGGTGTACATATACTTGCAATTAGCAGCAAAACAGAGCAAAACCAAACATTAATGTCAGCAAAAGAAGATTAACCTTAACAAAGAGACTTCGTCTATTGTTCCCTAAAGCAAAGTTAAACACCCGCAGTGTTTAAAAATTACAAACAACATTTAACAAAAGTGAATAATTAAAAGATAAAAAAAGGCACAGAAAAGAGAAACAATTTAATGGACAATAACATGTGATTTAAGACATTTATACAGATGATGAGAGTAGCTGAAAAGGTTTTGGAAGAAGGATAATGAAACTTCATAACCGTTGCAGAAGAGAAGTGGGGCAGCAACGATCAATGGGGTGTTTCTGAATAATTCCCTTAATACATTTACTTAAAAGGACTATTTTTGAACTATTCTGAAGTCGCCGGTGAAGTAAGCAGCCGCCATTATTAGCACATACAGATCGGGAAAAGACTCCGGTGAGTCAATTCTCTTTTTGTCGATGAATTTATTTTCTAATTTTGTTTTTTTTCTGATGAAAAGCTTAGTTCAATGAAGAATAATCACACTTCTGTTAAAAATTGACTGTAACTATTAGGCAACAAAAACAGAGCACCAAAAATGTTTACTTGTATATCATCCTGGCACAGAAAAGAGAAACAATTTAATGGACAATAACATGTGATTTGAGACATTTATACCGATGATGACAGTAGCTGAAAAGGTTTTGGAAGAAGGATAATGAAACTACATAGCCGTTGCAGAAGAGATGTGGAGCGGCAAACAATGGGCGTTTCTGAATATTAAATTAGGGCTGTTAGGAAATTAAATTTATAATAATTAATATTTAACTAATATATTTAATAAATTAATATATAAATTATATTGTAGGGTTAAAACGGTAAATATACTTTGGGGTTAATAGGTTTAACTAATATATTTAATAAATTAATATATAAATGATATTGTAGAATTAAAACGGTAAATCAACTTTGGAGTTAACATGTTCATGCTTATAATAATATATGATAAAGAATCAATCTTTGTTTTTTTACATATATCCTCCTAATATGCTTCTTAAATCACCTGAACAAAAACACGTCACAAAATGGAATCGTAGTTCTTTTGAAAGAGTTATTTTTAGATAATAATTGAAACACGTATGCGCATACGCACTGAATCATACTCTAAATCATGTCCATAATGAAGTAGGTGGTCACTATAAATGTACAAAACGAAGGTTGAATACCAGAAGATACTCGTTCCATTGTTCCTATATAAAACATTTCCATTCTTCTTAATCCATATCTTTGATTTTATGCTACCCACAACCAACCGGTCTGGTCCATATTACAATCTTCGATAGAGTAGATTTATAAAAAACCCAAATACATCTCACAGTACCCTACTGGACTCAACACTCTTATGAGTAATAAAACATCATTGCCAAACTGACTATTTCATTTAATCTCAAGTTGTCACTAGTGTCAATGTTTTTTTAGCAAACACATTGTAGCCTCCAAAAAAATTTGAACTAAGACTATCACTCTTTTCAATTGAGCATGCCAGGAAAGATATGGGTCCCATCCAAAGCTGAGAACACAAAATCTCATGGGGTTCTCCAATTGAGATAAATATCTTCAATCACGTCCAATATCAGCTGCACAAAACCTTGCACCTACAATGTTTCAGCTGCCATTCAAACCATTATATATGTAATGCAAAATTTTAGAGAAATTCTTGGTCACCCCAATAATTTTGTAAAATATGAGAACATAACATGTACTTACTATTTAGCATCTATGTAACACATCACCTCAATCTATAATGTCCAATCAACATAGTAACATCAATCCAACTCGAAATTCTTAATAATCATGTAGATTTGTATCACATTCTACAGTGCATCCATAAATCACATACAATAATTTGTGAAATCTAACCCCATATAAAATACATAATCATCCATACCTCACTAATTGTCACCAAAAAAAAACCTTCATAAAAGTCGTTGATAGATCCCTCATATCCTTTTGCTAACACATTTACCCATTTTATTGTTTGACTAACAACCCACAAAATTGTACATCATTTTAAACCTAAACCTTATAACTTATTAAGTCCCTTTAACAATAAAAAAAACAAACTCTACGACCTTAGCACTTAAACATTCCTTTCAATTGCTCAATACCCAATCGGATCGATCATTTCTCGCTTTACCAATCTATAACATGATAAAACCTACATCATAAATATAGACTTACAATGAACAATGTGAATTTTTTTTTTCAAGCCATGTAAGACAATAAAATTATCAATCAATATCAGCTCATACATAGACTGTTTTATAAAATTCCATAACTTAGGTTATAGTAGTTGTCATTAGAATTTTAATTGTACTAGCTAAACAACTGGAAACCATATGAGAACATATCCCTACCCTAGAACAGAATGTATGTAGACTTCTATCAAAAATCTTATCTTGTAGTGTTTTAACCATTGTGATGAAAGCGTGTCACTATTATTATAGCTAGAGAAAAGCAGATACATCCCACTAATTCTTTCCATTTATCACTCTACCGTCTTTCAATTCTATTTGAGTTGTCTCTCAACAGACCTAAAAATTTCATACGACCGTGCTACTCAACGAATAGTAGCAAACAAAAATATTAGATATCCATATGTCATTATCGTTATCAGTATTGACATACCAAATCTATTTAAACAACAATGCTTATCATATGGTAGGATCCTAGTCACTATAAATCACGAAATCTTATTAGAGTTATGCTCAATAGAAGTTTCTATCATCTCAAAGTCAACCTTATAATAGACATAATACATTAAACCTAATTATACCAACCTAACCCAAAGGACTAATCTAATTTTATATGGACATACTTACTAAAATCTTCAAATAACCTTTACACATGTGGACCCACTGTACTTTCTTTACACATAAGCTTTTGATTTAATATCGGTCCATTCCCTTGGAGGTTACGATGAAATAGCTACTTCTCATTTAGAATCCCTGTTATAATCTAAACAACCTAAACACATTAATATTTTAGTAAAGATCCCCTATACACAATGCATAACTCAAGGGTAAATAGTAACAATCCTGCTCGTTTCTCAAATACAAATGCAACATCGAATAAAATCATACGAGCAAATGATACAATTGATGATAAATCCAATGTTATAGTGTTCATTATCTAGTTGTCTCTTTAATCATTCCACTTCCAACTATAAAACTACTCCAAATATTGCTTGTACCATAAATGTCATCTTTTCCTTGCTAGGTAACTAATCTTACTATACTTTTTCACGTTGAACATTATGAATCTTATCATACATCATTTACATCAGTTTATCAATTTAACATTAGTATCAGATCTAACATCCAATCCATACAGTAACCACCAATTTATAATATGAAGAACAACACAAAATTTATTAGTATATGTGATAGAGAATATAATGAAACAATAAAAATCATACTAGACCATGAATGCGCGATAGAGATTCAAGAATTGAAGATTTTTCTTAAAAAGCCACGATAGTATTCCAAGATAATAGACTTGTCTCTTAAGACATCTGACATATGTGCCACCAATAAAATTGAACCTAATACTCAAGGGATGACCAAGACGTTTGAGTCACATATGTTCCTCATATGTCTTATGTACTTATATGTGTGTGTAATGATCTTATGAGGTCCTTATATGAGTAATAATAGTGTTTATAGGATGCATTTGAAGTTTCATGAATGTTTTGAGGTCAAACATTCAAGAACGTCCATGATATTCAAAAAATTTGCCTTGAATCAACCTTGTGTGTCATAACATGTTTCGTCAAGTTTTATGCATTAGTTTTTTATGAAATTTATATGGGAGGTCCTAAAATTGCATACGATCATATTCGAGTTGAAAAAGTTTGATAAAATAACCCCATGGACCAACAATGGCTCCTTGAGGAAGGACACATCTTCATGGCAAAAACTGCCAATGGCAGTCCAACCTATGGAGGCAATCGACGCCCAGTAGGCTGGTCGACACCCCATAGGTGGAGGTATTTGGTAATAACTTAGGATTGGTAGCCTGAGAGTCCAAGGAACAGTGTCTGACACAAACCATGGACCAACATGACGGTTCGTTGGTTGGGTGATGTTCTATAGGTTACCAGGCGTTACTAGTTTGTGTTACCTCACAACTCACTGTAAAATACAAGTCTTAATTATTTAATTCCCCCCCCACATCCATATAACTGAGAATTTTCATAATTGAATTCAAGATATTTAAAGTGGGTTTATAAGTCTATAATACCTAGATGAATTCATTATTGTAAAATAGAAATCCAACTTTCCTAAAGATCTCTCTAGAACTCCATCAAAGTCAAAAATCAAGAAAGAGAATAAATTGAAGTTTAGGTTGGTTATTATTCATAAATATTTTTTGTTTAAATTCATTTAGGTATTATATTTCATCCTTTTGACTTTATTAATAACGGATCCAAACTTAAAAGTTATTTTCCAAGAGTTTTTCAAAAGATAGATTTCTAACTTGTGATCTAGCCATGGGTTATTGGATAAAACATTTTGAATCATTGATTATTGATTGAGTTGATGTTGGTTTTATGGTTATAACCTAAATTATTCATGAACCCATGCAAAATATAAACTCTTCAAATGGCCTATATTATGGTTGTTATGATCTTGTCTTAATGCTTATGAATTTTAGTGTAGTTTTGTTTGTCTATTGAATGATTGAAAAATTGTATTGGATGAATTATATGCTGTATTATATTGATAAAAATTTATTTAATTTTTTTATATTCATTGAGTATTATGATTTTTGTATTGAATTGATGATCATGACCAATTGTAAGGGCCTTATGGTAGTGTATTAGATGATTTAGCTATGGATTGAAGTGGTGAGAATGGATTTGTGGTATGTTACCCTAATTCTCCTTATTTAATGTAATGTAGATCTGGAATTATGTTGTGATTTGTAAGTTCCACTTAGGGTGGCGGTGCTATGTGTTAATAATTGTGAATGATATGGCCTTGTCGATGTAACTTTATGTATTATTATGATCATAACCTTGTCGGCAACTACTTGATATGTTATGATGGATTGTGCAGTTTATTTATGTCAAGTATGATAATATTTATCTAATTTTTGTTAAGGTGAATGTATGTGTTATTCTCGTGATGTTTGTCACATACTGGTGTACCCCCAGACGTAACTGGTATCATCGTCCTCTTTGAGGACTAAGACTAGCCTCTTAGTTTACATTATTATATTCATAGGTCAAATTTAGCAGAAAATTTAAAATATAGTTTATTACTTCTACTTGGAGGTTTACATAGACCTCTACGTACACATATACATATATATCGAGTATACATAGACCCTTCGTATAGGAAGATTACTTAGTCTTCTACTTTCATTGAACATAAGTATATAAAATTTAACATAGTCATAATAGTCGTCTCATATCATAGCCATCTAATACAAGTTTATTAACTTTGACATAACCCATACATCAAAGTATTAAACTCAAAAAAACTCAGTAAGTTAGATAGTGGCATCGCCCTCGGAAAGTGAGAACCAACTTTACTTGGATATATAATAGATCCAAGCCTTCTTCAAGTCGTCCTCAAAGCATTTCAACGACCAGAACCTATAATTTTGGGGAAAATGAAGAAATAGGGTTAGTACACCACTTATACTAAGTATGAGACAAAATGCACACATAATTTGAAATAATGCTAAGAAAAGGGACATTTTATAAAAATATGCAATTTACATTGAAAACACCTATGCATATTCAAAAAGCCATACCAATCAACAGGACATGATCTTTAAGTCATAAACATGTACATCACAAAACCAACATCATTAAGTCTAATCAAGTCTACATGTATAGCATATAGTTTAATATCTGTTCAAGTTACCCTATCATAAAGTCATATTATCAACAAGCATGTATAAGAGTACATTTAAACATAACCAAAGAAGGACAAATATCCATGAACCCCTATCAAGTCAAAAGTGGAATGACCAAGAAAAGACCCATAACCTTTGTCAATCAAGTAAACCAACAAGCATGATGAATAACATCCTACTTCACATATTTTAACATTTAAACGTACATAACATCATACTTTAACATTATTGACCATCACACATTCATATGTTAAACTAACCAACATATAGTATCAACAATGTTAATGTTCATCATATACATGTCATTTAGAATTATAAGCATTTTCATACATAAGAACATTCTCCTAGGACTCCCCTATAGGATAACTAGTGCAATGCTTAAGTAGACTCTCATACCCCTACCTAGACTAGGCTAGACCTCTTAGGTTTTCATAGTTAGATATTAATCCTTTAGTTCATTTTACCTTTTGGGAAAGTCTTTCCCTAACTGACATAGACTACATAAGCTAATCTGTCATCCGGTGTCATAGAACCCTAAACAAAAACAAGGTGGACTACTTGCCAAGGTAGTAGAAAAACATAAAACATCACAACTACATGAATCCACTAGCTTGTATTCCCACGGGGGCAACATAGTTCAAGAAATAGGAGATATACTTGATACCCTTTTTATGCTACATGTATTGTAGTCTCCAATCTGAAGAGTACATTAGTGATTCTACCTTTCCAACGTAGGTAGGGACACTCCTCACTCTAGTTCACTCGATGTTTCCCATTTGAAATGTCTTTAAGTATTTATTATCAATCATGGCTTAGGTAAGGTCGTAGGGTCTACCACATGTATAATCATCATCATCAATATCTGATTAAGAATTTCACGAGTATAAATATTTTCATTACAATTCAGATGGTGAGGTTAGCACATTAACATCTTCATTTCATGATAAAACAAATTGTAAATCGTTCACCCTTCTTGAAACATTTACATCTTAAGGCAACACCTCACAATTATATTCAATACATCTAAATTTAACATCATACCACCCTAACAACACTAATAAAAGTCATACTCCAATACAACATCATCACTTAGTCATAATTAACCACAATTTAAAGTAAAGGATCGATATTATAAGACTTACCAAGTCTCCTTCATAGTTCATCATCAAGGTCTAACCATAGAACCTCAATCCAAACCAATTTGTATATCCATAATGATAAGTCAATAATCAGCATGATAAAAAGGCTAGAACAATCACTACAACACAATTCAAAACAAGATCATAGGTTAAGACAAGATACTTAGGTCAATTCACAATATACTTTATAACCTAGATCATCTTCTCAATAACTAGCATGAAAAACTACAAATCACCAAAAACAATTCATAATTAGTATGAAATAATAATCTTGTATTAATACAACCAACAACCAAGTTAATTGAACCAAATACAACCTAATTTTTATCAAGATCAAACCTAGGGTTAGGGGTTAAGGGTCATCTTCTACAAATTTTACCAAACAATAACGATATATTATAATTAAGTTAGAAAAAATTTTAATATACTCATTATATCCAAATTAAATCATAAAAAAATCAATTCACAACATAATTTTTGAGATTGAGAAAGACCCACATGAAAACTAAACTTTTGAAAATACTTAGAAGGAACCCTTTGAAGAAAGATGTATCAAAGGTGAATTAGACACCATACCTTAATGTTTGATGAATAATTTAAGGTGAAATATTCCCTTTAAATCACCCAAAACCCTGCCCTAACTTTGTCTTCAATGGTGTCTTTCAATAGAGAGAGTAAGAAGACAAAAGGAGGAATATTTTGTATTATGAGTTTTAATTAGTCTAATAGGGTTGGGGTCTTTATACAGGGGGGGGGTTAATTAAGTTAATTATACCTCTATTAATCCATAACTAACCAAAAAGACCCTTTAATAAATTTGTTAAGACTTAGTTAAAAACGTGCAGCAAAAAAGGTCACTCACCCACGAGACCCTGTTGACGCCTCGTGCCTCAATCGACAAACAAACTGCCTTATGTGTTGCACATTAATTGATGATTTTATAGAGTACGAAAAATATCCTATTCAATTAATTGGACAAGTTTTGGAGTAAGGATGTCATCAACTCCCCGTCGATCAATAAACGCTCCGTCATCTTCCTCTCTTGGGTGCACACTACCCAAGTAGTATTTGACTCCACTTGCAGAGGTCCTCCTTAAGGTACCTTGATTGGTTCTTGGGGATTCATACCCATATATTTCTACCATGAATCTACTTAAACACATGTTGGAAACCGTTCCACAAATTTTCATCATTTTTCGACTCCTAAAAGCTTGTCAAATAGGCTAAGACACACTAGAACCTCCTTGAACTACTTTCCGAATGTGGTGGACGGTCTTGGATGGTTCCTAGACTAACTAAATGAATTCTATTAATTTATATGGACCTTAAAACAATGTCTACACCATATTATGCTTATGTTAGTATCTAGAACACGTCTTGGATTTTCGAAGTGTTACAATGTTTTTGGCTGATCATGTTAAAGTATGACTATGTTCTTATGTGTGTAGTCTTACACTTGATGCATGATTCTTCCTACTTAGTTATATGAGTCTTATGAAGGTTATATTTATGGTATTTATAGTAGTGAACAGGGTGATCTATAGATTATGTTGGTTATGCATATGTGTTTCTTATGTGATATGATATATGTGTTAAAGTGAAGTATTGATGTGTCTTGTTTTATAGACTTGTCTCCCTTGCTTGATATATATGGAATGTAAATATGATATGCCTTCATTTAGAATGCTAACACCTCTTAGTCTTGTATGTATGAAGGACATGTGACCTTGAACATTGCTAAGAAGGTCAAATTATGTTGAGTCTCGACCTAGTTTAGAGGTTATGATATCCTTGAAGTCCAAGTCCATAATGAAATCGTTCTTCTGTGGATGGTGGAATTAAGGTTTGTTGTATGGAACGGAATGAAAACATCCTTAGGAAATTCATTGAGCTATCATCTTAACCATTGAAAGGCAACCCTATGGGACATCTTTTGTAAGTGGACATATGATTTGGTTATGAACTAGATATGGAACCTCTTCATGTGATCCTTTTATGTAAATTACTCAATGAGAAAAAAGTCTAGCACTAAGAGAGTGTTGTTAGGGAAGTATATCTAATTAAGAATGAGACTTGAATGCAACAAAACCCTACATATTCCTTCAGTATGTTCCTACATAAGAATTCTAAAAGTTCTACCATTGCCAAGAACACCCCTCATTGCAGTAGGTCACATCTCTAGATTTCATGCCTTTGTACCATGGTCTATTTCGGTTATTCCCTAATCATATCATATGGATATTCACTAGTGTTGTAAAAGTTCTATAAAATTGAGGTGGTGGTATGGGACGCTACCTAGACATTGAACAATAGGACTTTGATGATGTTAGTGAGTGAGTGCCGAGGTCTTTTCGAAGACCATTACATGAATGTCCTTATATGATGAATGTCTCTTAAATAAACTAATTCAAATAATGACTTATGTTAGAAGGTATGTAAATTAATAAGTACCTAGCCTAGATTAACTTTGAAGTTTACCTAGTTAAAGTGTTAAGGGGGCATGAACGATGGTCTCTTCATGTCTTACCTAGGGAAATCATACGAATTACTCTAGATAAGAGTTTGTTGATAAATTAGGAAGTATGATGGATTATTTAGGTATTCTTGGAGACGATGTATGGGAATTCTCTTCCTGAATTACTGAATGTAAGTCTTTTGATAACCTTGGTGAGTAGAATGATATATTTTATATGTCATGTGTTTTGGTGTATTGAAGTGTCTTTATCTCATTATACGTGTTATTAAGGATTATTTAGGTCTACTTAGACAAGGTGTATGGGAGGTATCTATTTTTATTACTGAAGTGAGTCTTAGGATAAATTTTAGTGAGAGGGTTGCATGTTAAAATGGGTTCACTATAACATTTGTTTGGTTCTGTATGAAGCTTGAATTATTTCAATGTAAGTTAGTCTAATATTTCTTAAAATGTGATAAAATGCTTATGATATGTCTTATGTGTATCTAAGGTGTTAATGTTGTTCTTATGCTTATACTATGATGTTTTAATCAAAAAGATCATATTTCCATTAAATATCCGTTATCATGGTTTTATGCATTATGCCATACTTAGTACACATGTTAGTACTAATTCCACACTTTAATCTATCTCTAAAGTGATTAATAGGTGAAGGTGTTTTCGAGAGCGAAGCTTGGAATATAGGATAATTCAAGCAGGGTTGGAGTATGTCCTCATTTTACTCGATGACATTAATATCTTAGAGTTGTTTCATTAAAGAATTGTAATATACGTAGTAGTTTTATATTTCGATTGTATGGGCCGTGTCTCAAGTATATATTGAGTCTAATAACTGATGACATGAGACTTAGTATTTCCTATGATTTTTGCATGAAGGAGTTATTGAATGTTGTGAAAAGTTTTAATTCTGCACTACTTTTGATATATGTATATGCGATGAATAATACGGCAGGACAAGTACAAGACCTCCAAGAGGGCAAGTACGCCGTGTTGGGATACAAGAGAGCCATAACTACTAGTGTGTGCTCTTAGATTGTGACAAGCGTGGTGTCAAAGCATAGGTTATGAAAAAGGTCTTAGAAGTCAAAATTTCTGACCAATTCACATCTAGTAGAGTCTCGATCATCATTTTGAGTCGCGACAAACCTATGGGAGAGATCCTATAGGACAAATAGAGTTTCCCTTCTTTTCTACTACTATGTCAAGTTAGAGATTTATAAGTTATGAGTGTTCTTTTATTATGGTTTTCCTTGTGTTATAGGAGATGAATACGAGGAGGACATCGACTAGGAGAGTTCAGGAGAATGATGTGAATGAGGATATTGTTCCTCAAGTTGAACAAGTTGATCAAGTTCTCCATATGCTCAAGGAGATAAAGGTTTCAAAGATGATCGTCCCTATTGTGGGAGGAGGTAAGTGATTTTCCAGTGCTTCCACCTAAAATTACTAATCGAGAGATTAGTGTGGCTTTTCTTATTTTAGCCCAAGCCTTGACTACCCATGTGAATAGGGGTATTGAGCCTAGAGCTAGTGTTGTGGAGATCACTATGACATCTAGATTGAGAGATTTTGTGAGGATAAATCCTCCTAGATTTCTTGTCTTTAAGGTTAGAGAAGATCCCCAAGAATTCCTAGATGTTTTTTATAAGGTGTTGAGTGCCATGGGGGTGACTTCTAGTGAGAAGGAGGAGTTATCTTCATACCAATTGAGGGAGGTTGCTCGTGTGTGGTACACTCAATCGAAAGATAATAGGCCATTGGAGTTGGGTCCTATTGAGTGGGAGGAGTTTAAGGAAGATTTATTAGGAATGTACTTTCCCCGTAAGAGGGGGTGGTGAAGGTAGACAAGTTTATCAATCCCAAGCAAGACAATATGATTGTTGACAAGTATTCCCTAAAATTCACTACTTCGTCTAGATATGCTCTATCCTTTGTGTCTAAACCTAAGGATGGGATGATTAGGTTTGTGACGGGGGTCACCGACCTAAAGAGGAATGTTGTACAACCATACTCCATGATGATATGAATTTGTCAACACTCATGTTTTATGCTCAATACATTGAGGATTCTAAGATAAGTAGTATTCATAGAAACTTGAAGAGTAGTGGATGTAGTGATCAAAGACAACCTAGGTTAAAGAAGAAGGTTTCAAGTTAAGATGAACCTAGGAGTACTAAGGTGAAACTTGAGAAGGGTAGTGGTTGTCAATGTGGTAAGCCTACATAAGCTACTTGTGGGAATAGGCCATATGGGCTATGTTTAATGGGTTCGTAGAGCTATTTTAGAAGTGGCAAATATGGACACAAAAGTGAGGTATTGTGATACAATTGCTTATAGAGGAAGATAGGGTAAATAAGTTACTAGATGTGTTCCGTAAGGTGATTCCCCAAAGAAGAATAATATCTATGCACTCCGGCCTAGAGGATCTAAGCAGTGTGAGGATTATGGTGATGGTAACTTACTTTATTTCGCTCTTTAGTGCTATGTGTTCCTTCTAAGTGGGGGAGTATTGTTAGTAGAGGAGATTGATCATCATAGCAGTATGTTGTATGTTGCATTGTGTTTAGGAGTCTTGTAGTGAAGTGTTTTCATATGGTTTTATATTGCATATTAGCATGTTTCCATCATCAATTTCCTAAATGTTGAAATTTTAAAATATTGAAGCATGTTCACTTTAACGCCCCGCAGTTTATTATGATAACAAAGATACAAGAATCACTACATAACAATTCAATAGTAGAACATAGCTTAAGACAAGATAGTTAGGTCAATCAACAATATACTTTATAACCTAGATCATCTTCTAAAGAACTAAACACTACCAATCACCCTTATTTTGTTCTTTATTAGTGTAACAACATCATCTAGTAGTAATTTAACCAATGCCCAAGTTAATCTAACAAAATACAACCTAACTCATATCAAGATCAAACCTAGTGTTAAGGATTAAGGTCATATTCTACAAACTATACCAAACCATCAAGACATATTATAATTAATTTACAATAAATGTTAATATACTCAAATTAACTAAAAGAAATCATAAAAAAATTTATTCACAACAGAATTTTTGATATTAAGAAGGACCCACATGGAAACTAAACTTTTAAAAATAAATTGAAGGAACCCTTTGAGGAAAGAGATCTCAAAGGTGAATTGGATCTCATACCTTAATGTTTTATGATGATATTATGGTTATATATTCACTTTACATCCCGCAAAACCCTCCCTTAACTTTGTTTTCAATGGTTTCTTTCAACATAGTGAGAAAGAAGAGATAACGATGAGAGTTTTGTTTTGTGAGTTGTAATTAGTCTTATGGGGTTGAGGTATTTTTATGGGGGTTTAATTAAGTTAATTAGTCTTCTTTTTCATCCCTAACTAAACACCACAACCAGTAATTAATTATTTAATACATTGTAAAAAACGTGCAGCAAAACAGGACACTCACCCACGAGACCCTGTCGACCACTCGTGCTTCAATCAACGGACCAGCCCCCCTTTTTTAAATTACATCGGTAGACGAGTTTAGACATTGTGAAAAATAACCCATTAAATGAATTGGGTAAGTGTTGGTCGACTGATGGAATTGACGCCCCCTCGATCAACACACGCTACGTCGTCTGCCTCTCGTGGGTGCAGACTGCCCTGACAATGTTTGACTCCACCTTCAAGGGTACTCCTCAAGGGACCTTGGTTCATCCTTGGGGTGTCATAACTGCATGTTTCGACCATGAATATACTTAAAGACATTTTAGACACCCTTCCACCATTTTTCATGATTTTCAGAACCCTAAAAGCTAGTAAATAGGCTAAAGCACTCTAGTACCTCCTTGGACTACTTTCCGAACGTCATGGACGTTCTTGGACATTTTAGTTCGTAGACTTACTTAATGACTTATATTAACTTTAATGGACAAAAAAAATGTATAAACCTTATGAAATTTATGTTAGGCTCTAGAACACGTCTTTGATTGTCAAAGTGTTACATTATCCGCCCCTTAGGAACATTCGTTGCCGAATGACTGTAAAAATCATTAGAAGGAAGGAATAGACTCAATACTAGAAACCCAAACAGTAACAATACATAACAACATCAACTATATCACTTACACAAGGCAATTCAAAACTTCAACTACAACACATAAGGCTCAACATTACATAATGAGGGATATCTTTCTAACAACATCAAGAGCTCAACATAACATTTATGAGTCAATTTTGTAAAATTTCAAATTAACAACATGCTAATTATTATTTCATAAAGACTCACCATGTAAAAATTCAAAATATAACTCAAAATAAGAAAATTTCACCAAAAAAAAGTTTAAGTCAAAATTCACATTCACAATAAAAACAAAAATGCACCTTTTGTAAAACTTCACTAAAAATCAAAGCAACTTCCATTTCTAATCATTTTTTTCATTATTAGTAAGAAATACTAACCTTAGTTATCAAATAGATGAGTGTAACGAGATTTTATGTCGGCCTCGACCTCCAATTTTGCACCCTGAACTAGGTAATTCTTCCAAAACACCTTTACGAAAGCCACCTCTTTATTCCTTAACTTCTTGACTTGCCTATCAAGAATTTGAAGCGGAACTTCCTCATAAGAGAGGTTGTCATTCACACCAAGACCCTCAATAGGAAGAACAAACTCGTGCTCATTGATACACTTAAGCATGGAAATATGGATAATAAGATGAAACGAAACCAATTCATTAGGAACTTTCAATTCATAGAAAACTTACCAACCCTTTGCAAGATTTCATATGGACCCACATAACGAGGACTCAACTTCCCTTTCTTGCATAATCTGACCACCCCTTTCATATGCAAAATTTTCAAATACACTTTATCACCTTCTTCAAACTTTAAAACCTTTCTCCTCTTATCGGCATAAGACTTTTGCCGACTATAGGATGTTTGCAACCGGTTCCTTATGATATTAACTTTCTCCAAAGTCTTATAAATAAAATTAGGACCAAGAATAAAAGTCTCACCCACTTCAAACTATCAAATAGGAGACCTACACCTCCTACCATACAAAGCTTCATTGGGAGCCATGGATATAGATGAATGAAAACTATTATTAGAAGCAAACTCCACAAAAGGCAAATGCTTATCCCAATTTACCTTGAAATTAATAATAAAATCCCTAAGCATATCCTCATGGGTTTGAATAGTATGCTCTACTTGACCATCTATTTGGGAATGAAAAGCGGTACTTAACTTCACCTAAGTACCCAACCCTTCTTGGAATGACATCCAAAACCTAAATATGAATTCTGCACCCCAATCCGACATGATGGAAAAGAGAATAACATGGCAACACTCAATCTTATCTATGAATATCCTAGCATAATCTTCCGCCGAATAAGTGTATTTGATATGAATAAAGTGAGCGGACTTGGTTAACCTATCAACAATTTTCCGTACAGAGTCATATTGCCTTTGAGTCCGAGATGAACCCACAACAAAATCCATGTTGATGTCTTTTCACTTGAAAGGTCATTGTCTTTCACTTATTTTCAATTTGGGCATTTAGCAAAAACTTCCTCTATGTCTTTCTTGAAACCTTCCCACAAAAATACTTCCCTAAGGTCATTGTACATTTTTGTTGAACCCGAGTGAATGGAGTAGCAAGACCCATGGGCATCTTCAAGGATCCGGTTCCTCAACTCATATACCATTGGAACACACAATCTTCCTTGGTACCTCAAAACACAATCCCCCCCACGGATAATGCCACATTAAACTTGCAAATGATCGATTCAATCAACTCCATCAATTATTTATCAAGGTGTTATTTGGACTTCACCTCAACTACCATGAAACCACAATTTAGGAATATTGCAACATCACACCTAACCTGGACAACCTATGAACATCTTTCACTAGGTCTTTCTTTGCTTCATCTTTATGAGACACACAACCCATAGTCATATGACATGGAACATCTATAACCGGATTAGCCTTGGAGGGGTCTCATAGGACACTCATGTCATAATCTTTCAACAATTCTAACCACTTTCTTTTTCGGAGATTTAAATCCTTTTGAGTAAAAAAATATTGGAGACTCTTGTGGTAGGTTTACACATTAACATGTATGCCATACAACTAATGCCTTCTTTTAATAGTTACAAGGCAAATACCACAACTGATAACTCAAGGTCTGAAGTTGGACAGTTTCTCTCATGCACCTTTAATATACTACAGGAATAGGCTACTACCTTTGCAAGGTTCATAAGCACATACCATAAACCCACTCGGGATGAGTCACGATACAGAAAGAAACCCTTTGTACCTTCCGGTAAGGTCAACACATGAACAGAAGTAAGCCTGTCTTTCAACATTATAAAACATTTCTCACATGCCTCCGACCACTCAAATTTCTTACATTTTTGGGACAAAGTAGTCAAGGGAGATGCAATGGAATCAAAACCATCCACTAACCTCCGATAATACCCCTAAACCCAAGAAACTCCTAATTTTGTAGGAGTCAATAGTCTAGGCCAATTTTTCACCGCCTCCATTTTCCTTGGATCAACCTCCACTCTCTCAATACAAAAGATATGACCAATAAATGTCACTGACCTCAACTAAAACTCACATTTTCTTTACTTGGTAAAAAATTGATGTTCTTTAAGAACTTACAACACCAATCTTTAATGGTTCATGTATCACCCTCATTTTTTGAATATACCAAGCTATTAACAATGAAAACAATGACAAATGAATTTAGGTAACTTTAAAACACTCTATTCATGAGATCTATAAACGCCGTTGGGGAATCTGTGAGACCGATAGAAATTACTAAGAACTTATAGTTACCATATCTTCTACAAAATGTCATCTTTTGTATATCCTTACCTCACACCCTAAGTTTATGATACCCCGATCTCAAGTCGATCTTAGAAAAGGAGCTTGCTACTAGTAGTTGATCAAACAATTCCTCAATCCGAGGGAGAGGATACTTATTCTTGATTGTGACATTATTGAGTTGGCGGTAATCAATGCACATCCTAAGGAAACCATCATTATTCTTCACAAATAAAACTCTGCCACCCCATGAAGAAATACTGGGTCTAATTAAACCTTTGTCTAGTAAATCCTTGAGTTTAAGCCTTCAACACATTCAATTCGGCTAGAGCCATCCAATAAGGAGAATTGATATGGGATTTCTATCCGATAACAAGTCAATACAAAAATATATTTCCTGTTCAGGAGGATTAAGGGGAAGATCATTGCGAAAGTCCTCAAGAAATTCACACAAAATATAGACCGACTCAATGGGACAAATTTCAGAGTCTAAATCCCGGACTATTGTTATATGGTATAAACACCATTTGGAGATTATTCTGCCTTCTTTCAAACAAGAGATTTTAAGATCTCTAGGAATAGAATTTCCCCCTTTCCACTCTACAATAGGATTATTTGGAAAGTTAAACTTCACCACCCTTGTTCTACAATTAATAGAGCCCAAGCAAGAATACAACCAATCCATACCAAAATGACATCAAAATCAATAATATCAAGTTCTACTAGTTCAACATAATAAACTCTATTGGGAAACACTATTAAACAATTCTATACACCCTTTTTGCAACAACTGACTCACCCACCGGGGTATAAACTATCAAAGATTTATGCACAATATCAGGCAAAATGTCAAACTTTTTAGCTACTAGAGGAGTAACACATGATAAAGTAGCATTAGGATGGAGTATGACATATATATTGATAGAGAAAATTTTCAACATACTGGCCACCCCATTGGGAGAAGTCTCTTGATCACCCCCTAGAGCGGAGAGCATAGAAGCAGTTCTTCTTTTGAGCCTCATTTGAACTGCTTGCTTTTGCATGACCACTACCCTTTTCTTGTCCTCTCATATTAGTATAATCCCTAACCTTGTTCCAACTTTCACCATAACCAAAACAATTGTTCATCAACTTAACACAATCAGCATATTGCTTCTCCACACTTTCACCAAGTTGGATTCTCGATTTGTGAATTAGTACCCTTTAACTTTTTAGACATAGGGTTAGACACCCTATCACCACTAGACAGAAGGATCTTGAAAAGAAAATTCATTAGAAACCCGCTTCTTAAATCTAGGGTTGTCTTTTATCTCAAGCATATTCTTTGATGAACCTCCATCAAAAGATCTTTCCCTCTTAGCATCTATACTCTTCCTCTTAAACGTTACATCCTCCACATGTTAGGCATGCACCATAAGATGGGAAATGTTCATATTTCCATGAACCATAGCAAATGAAACTTCTATGGCATATCATCTTACACCCCCATTATGACACCCCAGTTTCAAAGCGGCTCATTTTATAGTTAGGATTGGAAACTAAAGTAGGAGCATATTTTTACAATTTAGTGAATTTCAAGGAGTATTCATAAACACTCATACCTTCTTGGATAAGGTTCATGAACTACACCACTTTATCTTCCCTCTTCTCCCTAGGAAATAACCGATCAAGAAAAGCCTTCTTGAAGATCACCTAAAGTAGCGGACCACCTCTCTATGGACTATTATCCCTCCATTGGATATACCATGCTTGAGACACATCCTTGAGTTGATAAGTGGGTAACTCGACATTCTCATTAGTAGAAATTCTCATAGAAAAGTATCTTGTACACTTCATCAATGAACTCTTGGAGGTCTTCTTCAACCTTGGACCCATAGAAAGTATGAGGGTTTATCCTAGTGAAACTCTTAGATAGGAGGCCATGGTAGCTACTTGTTGATGAGCTTAGGGTACAACCTTCCAATTAGCTTGGGCTATTAGGGCTTGGGCTTGAGTAGTGGCAGCTTGTGATTAAGTAGTAATGGCTTGGGACATTTGAAGGAGAGCGACCCTTATGTTCTCATCTGTGAAAGGATTAGGATCCCCCTTAGCTTGGTAATGATTCACATCTTTCTCAAGAGGACGATCATGATCACCACATGGAGGAACTCCCGTATTGACAATCACTTCTTCGAGTCTTCATGCTGCATTCCTTCTAGTATTCACTTTTCTATAATCACAAGAATAGGATTAGATGCAAAATCACATAGAGCTAACACTCCAAAGGCACTACATTGGATTTACAAGAAAGTGAGAGTTTCCAACGAATCACATAAGTCCCTATCCATAAGTGCAACACACTTCATAATTATGAATACTCACTTACATAGATGTGGTTAAGAGAGACATTAACTCGAAGTTAATGCAATCTCATCCTCTGATACAAAGTTTGTCACATTCGAGTTTACCCCCTATATGTAACCAGGGTCGTCGTCCTCTTTGAGGACTAAGACTAGCCTCTTAGTTTACATCATTACATTCATAGGTAAAATTTAGTGGAAAATTTAAAACTTTTCATTACTTCTACTTGGAGGTTTATACAGACCTCTACAAACAAATATACATATGTATCAAGTATATGTAAATCTTTTGTATAGGAAGTTTGTCTTCTACTTTATTGCATATAAGTTTATAAAATATGAAATATTCATAATAGTCATCTCATATCATAACCATCTAATATGAGAGTAATAACTTTGGTATAACCCATACATCAAAGTAATAATGCCTCACATAGGCTATAAAATGTTTAATACTAAATAGAAAAGAAATAACATAATACTCTTAAACTCAAACAAACTCTATAAGCTAGATAGTGGCATATCCCTTGGAAAGCGAGGGCCTACCCTACTTGGATAAAAAGGAGATTCAAGCCTTCTTCAAGTCGTCTTCAAAGAACTTCAATGAGCGGAACCTATAATGTTGGGGGAAAAGAAAAAATGGGGTTAGTACACCACATGTAATAAGTCTGAGACCATATGGACACACACTTTGAAATCATTCTATAAAATGGGACATTTCATAAAGATATGCAATTTACTTTGAAAACACTTATACATATTCAACAAGAACATACCTATCAATAAGACATTTTCATTATGTCATAAATATGTACATCACAAAAGCAACATCATCAAGTCTAGTCAAATCAACACGTATAGCATCTAGTTGAATACCTATTCAAGTAAACCTATCATAAATTCATATTATCAATAGGCATGTATAAAAGTACATTTCAACCTAACCAAATCAAGAGAAATAACTATGAACCCCTATCAAGTCAACAAGTGCAATGACAAAGCAAAGCCCCATAACCTTACTCAATCAAGTAAATGAACAAGCATCATGACTATCATAAAACTTCACATATCATAACATTTAAGAGTACATAAAATCATACTTTAACAATATAGACCATCATATATTTAGTATTGAAACTAACATATATATAGTATCAACAATGTTCAAGTTCATCATATTCATGTCATGTAGTATTATAAGGGTTTTCATACATAAGAACACCCTCCTAAGACTCCCCTCAAGGTTAACTAGTTTAATGCTAAGGTATAATTCAGATGGTTAGGTTAGCACATTAACATCTTCATTTCATGACAAGACACATTGGTAAATAATTCACTCTCCTTATAATATATACATCTTAAGGAAACACCTCACAATCATAATCAAGACTTTTAAATTCAACATTATACCACCCTATGAATCCTAGTAAAAGGCATACTCCAATAAAACATCATGACTTCATTACAATTAACCACAACTTAAAGTAAAGGATCAAGTTTATAAGACTTACTAAATCTCCTTCATAGTTCACCATCAAGGTCTTACTATAAACCCTCAATTCAACCCAGTTTGTACATAAATCATAATAATTCAATAATAAACATGATAAAACATCTAGAAGAATCACTACATCATAATTCAATACTAGATCATCGGTTAAGAAAGACTTAGGTCTATTCATAATATACTTTATAACCTATATCATCTCCTCAACAACTACCATGAAAGACTACAAATCACCAAAATTTTGTTCATGATTAGTATAACATAATCATCTAGTAGTAATTCAACCAATAACCAAGTTATTTGAACGAAATACAAACAAATTCTTATCACGATCAAACCTAGGGTTAAGGGTTAAGGGTCATCTTCTACAAACTAGACCAAAAAATTAAGATATATTATAATTTTTTTATAATAAACTTTTATGTACTCATAATATCAAAAATAAATCATAAATAAATCAATTCATAACATAATATTCGAGGTTGATAAAGATCCACATGAAAACTCAACTTTTGGAAATACTTTGAAGGAACCCTTTGAGTAAAGAGGTCTCAAAGGTGAATAAGATGCCATAAATTAATGTTTTATGAAAAATTGATAGTGAAAGTTTCCATTTAAATCCCCCAAAACCCTCCCCTATATTGGTCTTCAATGGGGTTTTCCAATAGAGAGAGAAAGAAGAGAGAAGGAAGAGAGTTTTGTTTTGTGAGTTGTAATTAGTCTATTGGGGTTAGGTTGTTTATATGGGGGATTAATTAGGATAATTAGACTTCCATTAATACCTAAATAAACACCAAAACCCTTAGTTAATTACTTAAGACTTATTTAAAAACGTGCAGCAAAACATGTTATTCACAAATGAGACCATGTCGATGTCTTGTGCCTCAATCTACGGACCAGCTCCTCTTCCGTGATGCACCTTCGTCGATGATTTCAGTGAGTGTGAAAAAGATCCCCTTCGATTAATTGTCTAAGTGTTGCTCGATTTATGCCATTGATTCCCCATCGATCAACATAATATCCATCGTCTTCCCCTCGTGGGTGCACACTACCCAGGAAGTGTTTGACTCTACTTGCAAGAGTCCTCCTCAAGGTACCTTGAGTTTTCCTTGGGGAGTCTTACTTAGACGTTTTGACCATGAAATTTATCATTTTCCGACATCTAAAAGCTAGTCAAATAGGCTATGGTACCCTAGTACCTCCTTGAACTACTTTCCAAACGTCATTGACGTTCTTGGAAGTATTCATTCCTAGACATCGTAAATGAATTATATTAATTTAAATTAAACTTAAAATAGTTTCTAAATGTTATGACACTTATGTTAGGATCTAGAACACATCTTGGATTTTCGAAATGTTACAATGTTGTTAGGTGATCATATTAGACTAGTACTATGTCTGTATGTGTGTAGTCCTAGAGTTGAAACATGATTTTTTACACTTTGTTATATGAGTCTTAAGAAGGTTATATTGATAATTATTGTAGTGAATAGGTGATCTATAGATGATGCTGGTTATGCCTATGTGTTTCTTGTGTGATATGCTATATGTGATAAAGTGAAGCATTGATGTGTCTTGTGTTGTAGACTTGTGTCCCTTGCTTGATACCTATGGAATGTAAATATGATATTTCTTGAATTAAGATGCTAAATCCTCCTAGTCTTGTATGCATCAATTACATGTGATCTCAAATTTTACTATTAAGGTCAAATAATATGGAATCCTCGACCTAGTTGATAGGTTATGATATCCTTGACGTCAAAAGCCATAATGGTATCCTTCTTGTGTGCATGGTTGACTTAAGGTTTTTTGGATGGAACGACATGAAATTATCCTTAGGAAAATCATTGAGCCTTGCTATTAACCATTGAAAGGCAACCCTATGGGACCCCTTTGATAAGGTGAAATGTGATTGGATTATGAACTAAATATGGAACCTGCTCAGGTGATCCTTGTATATGAATTACTCCATTAGAACAAAGGCCAGCACTATAGAGTATTGTTAGGAAAGTAAATCTAGTTAAGTACGCATCTAGAATACAAAAAACCCTACATATTCCTTTACAACGTGCCTACATGGGATATGTCCAAGATCTACCATAAAAAAAACATTCTTCATCGGAGTAGGTTACATCTCTGGATTTCCATGCCTTGCTACAGGAATCAATAACATTTATTGTTTATTTTCATCATATGGGATACCTTCTAATGTTGGATAAGTTCTATGAAGTTTTGTGGTATGGAATGCTACCTATACATTGCACAATTGGGCTTTGAAGATATTAGTGAGTGAATCCCTAGGGCGTCTCCAAGGCCATTACATGAATGTCTTTATGTGATGAATGTCTCTGCAACAAACTAATGAATATAATGACTTAAGTAAGAAGGTATGTAAATGAATAAGTACCTAGTCTAGATTAACTTTAAGGTTTATCTAGTTAAAGTGTGAAGGGGGCATAAACTATGGTCTCTTCATTTCTTACCTAGGTAAATCGTAAAAATGACTTATATAATAGTTAGTTAATAAATTAGGATGTATTAAGCATTATTTATGAAATCTTAGAGAGGGTGTAGGGATATTCTCTTCTTGAATAACTTAATGTATGTATTTTTATAACCTTGATGAGGAGAATGTCATATTATATATGCCATGTGTTTTGGTATATTGAAGTTTATTTATCTCAGTATACGTGGTCTTAAGGATCATTTGGGTGTGCTTAGAGGGTGTATATGCAGTCCCCGTTATTTAAGTGGGTCTTAGAATAACTTTTAGTGAGTGGGTTGCATGTTAAAAAGAGTTTACCGTAACATTTGTTTGGTTCAATGTGAAGCTTGAATAAGTTCACTGTAACTTTGCAAGGTTTAATGTAATATTTTTTAAAATGTCGTAAAATGCTTATGTTATGGCCTATGTGTTTCTCAGGTTTAAATTTTGTTCTTATGCTTAGACTATGATGTTTTAATCAAAGAGAACATATTTCCATTAAATGTCTGTTATCGTGATTTCATTCATTATGCCATACTTAGTATATGTGTTTGTACTAATTCGATACTTTTATCTAACTCTAAAGTGGTTCATAGATGAAGGTGCTTTTTGGAACGCAACTTTGATTATAGGATCTTTCAAGCAAGGCTGAAGTATGTCCTCATTTTACTTGAGGGCATTACTATCTTAGAGTTCTTTCATTATAGCATTGTAATAGACTTAGAAGTACTATATTTCGATTGTATGGACTGTCTAAAGTATATTTTTAGTCAAAGAATTGATGACGTGAGAGTTTATATTTTCTAGGGTTTTACATGAAAATGTTTTTGAAATACTAATAAAATTTTATAAAAAAATTAATTTTGCACTACTTCTGATATATGTATATTAGATGAATGATACGAAAGGGCTTGTACAAGACATCCGAGAGGTCAAGTACGTTGTGTTGCAATCTGAGAGAGCCATAAATTATGTGGTGCGCTGTGGGTCGTGACAAATGTAGTATCACAAAATAGGTTATGAAAGTGTTCTTAGGAATCAAAATGTCTCATTTAGTCACATCTATTAGATTCTCGATCATCGGTGTGACTCGAAAAAACCTATGGGCTAGAGGCTATAGGATGATAGAGTTTCCTTTTTTTCTACACTTATGTCATGTCGTAGAGATTTAGAAGTTATGAGTGTTCTTTTCTTATGGTTTTCCTTGTGTTATAGGAGATGTATACAAGGAGGACACCGTCTAGAAGAGTTGAGGAGAATGATGTGAATGAGGAGATTCCTCCTCAAATTGAACAAGTTCTTCAAGAAGTTCAAGGTTCTAGATATGATCAACTCCCTATTGTGGAAAGAGGTAATGATGTTCTGGTGGTTCCCTCGGAAATGTCCAATGGGGAGATTAGCGAGGCTTTACTTATTTCAGCCCGAACCTTGACTACCCATGTGAATAGGGATATTGAGACTACACTGAATATTGTGTAGGGTACTATAACATATACATTGACAAATTTTGTAAGGATGAATCCTCCTATCTTTTTTGGCACTAAGCTGGGAGAAGATTCCCAAGAGTTCCTAGATAGTGTTTATAAAGTGTTTAGTTCCATGGGGGTGACTTATAGGGAGAAGGCAAAGTTATCTTAGTACCAATTGAGTGAGGTTTCTCAAGTGTGGTAGACTCAATAGAAAGATAATAGGCCCGTTGAGTTAGGCCCTATTGAGTTGGAGGATTTTAAGGAATCTTTCATAGGAAAGTACTTTCCATATGAATGGAGGGAGGTGATGGTAGAGGAGTTTATCAATCCCATTTAATGAAATATGAGTGTTGAGGAGTATTCCTTAAAAATCACTATGTTGTCTAGATATGTTGCATCCTTAGTGTCTAACCCTAGGGATTAGATGAGTAGGTTTGTGACCTGGGTCTCCGACCTAGTTTAAGAATAATGTTGTACAACCATGCTCCATGATCATATGAATTTGTCTAGACTCATGGTTTATGCTCAATACATTGAGGAGTCTAAGAAAAGTAGGATTGCTAAGAACTTGAAGAGGAGTGCATCAAGTGACCAAAGCCAATCTAGGTTCAAGAAGAAGGTGTCAAGTAAAGATAAACCTACGAGTGCTTAGGTTAAACATGAGGAGGGTAATGGTTCTCAAGGTAGAAAGCCTACATGTGCTACTTGTGGGAAGAGGCCCTATGGGCAATGCCTAATAGTTAGCAGCAGTTATTTTGGATGTGGTCAAGATGGACACAAAGTGAGGGATTTTCCTACTATTTCTTCTAGATGAAGAGAGGGTTAACAAGTTACTCAATGTGTTACGGAAGGTGATTGTCCAAAGAAGAATAATTTCTATGCATTCCAGACAAGAGGATCAAAGTCGTATGAGGATGGTGGTGACGGTAACTTCTTGTATTTCTCTCTTTAGTGTTATGAGTTCCATATAAGTGGGGAGTATAGTTAGTAGTGGAGCTAGATGGTCATTGTAGTATGTTGCATGTTGCATTTTTTTAGGAGTCTCCTTGGAATTTAATTTCATTGATTCCTAGAATTGTGCATTTTATGAAGTTATTGTTATGTAGTATAAGTGGAGAGTATAGTTAGTAGCGGAGCTAGATGGTCATTGTAGTATGTTGCATGTTGCATTTTGTTTAGGAGTCTCCTTTGAATTTAATTTCATTGATTCCTGGAATTATGCATTTTATGAAGTTATTGCTATGTAGTAAATTGAATTTATGTGGTTTTATGTTGAAAATTAGCATGTTTCCATCATCAATTGCCTAAATTTTTCATTTTATAAATTTTGAAGCATGTTCAGTGTAATAATTTACAGCTTACAGTATTTTTTTTTTTGAAAAATTGCATAATTTGTTCTTTGGTTAAAAATTGTTGTAATATGTATGTAGTTTATTTTTATGATCATGATAATTAATGTGAAAGGAATTAATGCTATTTGAAATGAAGAATGTGAATCTTATTGCATAAATGAGTTACAAAATGAGTTTCGATCTTCTTGTTGTATTGTGAGTCTCTTTATTACGTGCAATTGATTTTTATCCTTGATTGTGTATTTTATAATACTTTATGTGGTATTGATGAGATTTTTTTGTTGAATCTTTACTCTTGGAAGTGTTTAGAGAGTCACAAGTGTCATTTGAGGACGAATGTTAACCAAGTTGTGAATAATGTCACACCTCTAAAATGATTTAGGTTAAACTAGAGCCTAACATGTTTTTGATGATTGTCTGATGTACTTAATGGTTTAATAATGTGGTAATGAGGCAGTGTCTAAATATTTAGGTGATTTGGAATCCAAACGTCAAGGAATGGCCAAGAAGTTCGATGACTAGTCACCTATGTGCCTCATGTGTTTTATGTTCTTATATATGTGTTTAATGATATAATTAGGTACTTATATGAGTAATAATAGTGTTTATAGTCACTTTATCATGTTTCATGAAGTTTGGGGGTCAAACATCGAAGAACGTCCTTGACGTTTGAAAGGTTTGCCTTGAAATGACCTTAAGGGGTCGTTTGGTAGGTTGCATTAGAAGAAATAGTCCACGGATTATGTCAGCTATTATATAGTACTATGTTTGGTAGGAATTTGAGTCTATGTATAACTAATCCATGGATTAGTTATACCTCTAATATGGTATTATGGAATGTATTACTAATACCTTCCATTTGGAGGTATTAACTCTAATACCATGGGACTATTTTAAGTAAAGACAAAAATACCCGTCAAATCCTTTTTATATTTTATTTTTTATTTTATTTTATATTTTATATTTTGTATTTATACTAATAAAGTTATTTAAATAAATTAGCTTACAAATTTTATTATTTAGATATAATTTTTTATTTCTAAAATATGAATTACTTAATCTATTTATTATTAATATAAAATAATATAATCCGACTAATATGTTAATGTTGATGTATGAATTTCAGAACAATTCATAAGTAAAATATTTTCTCTTAATAAAAGTTCATTAAACATTACACAAGTAGTCTAAAACAAGTGTGTGTGTATGTGTGTGTATATATATATATATATTAAACACACATCTCGAGTAAAAAATAGTTTAATTTATTTTTCTATATTTATTTTATATTTTTATTTTATTTTATGATAAAGAGTTTTTTAAAATTTATTGATACAAAATAAAGTTAAATAAATTTTCTCTATAATCATTATGGTTGTGTGACCTTTTGAGTTATTAACTCTAATTTATTAAGATGACAATTATTTGCTCTCAAATAATTTAAGAGAGAAAATAGTGAACATGACAAAAAAATTTATTCTCCTAACTAGTTAAAAATGTTATAAAAAAATAATATACTCCGTTAATTTTCTACTTTGACTCAATTACATGAAATACAAAATCTCATAATAACTCTAGGGTATAATTGGAATGTTTTTTTAAAAAAACTTTTCAACCACACATAAAATTAGATAAGAAACAATGAACCAAAAACTTGATAAAAATATTCCCTGCATTACTAATCCCTGCATTGCTAATCCCTGCATTGTTAATCCCTGCATTACTAATCCCTGCATTATTCATTTTTGTACCAAACGACCACTAAGTGTCTTAACATGTTCCGTCGAGTTGTATGTTCTGTTTTAGATGAAATTTATATGGGAGGTCCTAAACTTGTATACTATATTATTTGAGTTTTAATATTTATGGAAAACATCCCCAATGACCCACCAAGGGTCCTTGAGAAAGGACCCATATCGGTGGCAAAAACTGCAAAAGGCAGTCCCACCTACGGAGGTAATCGACGCCCAGTAAGCTGGTTGACGTCACGTAGGTGGAGGGAGTTGGTCAAGAGTTAGGCGTGGGATCCTGAGCTTCCAAGGAACACTCTTTGACTAAAACCACGGACAAACAGTATCGTCCATTGGTTGAGTGATGGTCAGTAGGAGACTAGGCATCGATGGTATGTGTTGCCTACGCAGCTCCCTGTTAAATGCAAGGGTGAATTGGTAAATTAAACATGAATTGACATTGGACATCCTTGAATCTTAAGAATTCCTTTTTTCTTGAGATTCGTAAACACAAACAAGCTCCACAACATAGAGACATCCTTTTAAGCATCCACATCATATACTTTATGTAAAAAGTAGAGAAGAATGGAGTTGGTATAAGAATGCACTAATATGATAACCATGCAAAAATATGCATTTAAAAGGGATATTTTTCTTAAAATAATACTTCATGCCTTTTTTAAAAAAATATTAATAGAACCATTTATATAATTCAAAGAGTCATATTTCATGGTCAAACATAACATAAATTCATACAATGCATTTAAGGCAATTTAGGACCATTTTACAGTAAGCACCTCCACTTTACAGTCAGAATAATTCCTCTTACAGTGAACTCTTTTCTTTTTAATTGCTTAACCCTTCAAGTAACCGTGTGGTGATACCTTGCGCAATGCATCACCTTAAGGCATCCAGAAAATTATGCATACATTATACACAAGCCAAGAAATACCATCATAGAAGTATAGCACATTTCAAGACACATTCAAGTCAAGACCATAGGGACATTACAGTGAACTCTATATACTTCACACATATGCTAATTTTAACTTTAGATAGATCATTATGAGACCTTACTCACAATCTCAATCTAATAATACTAGTGCAATGTACATGTGAAATACCATAACCTCACACAGACTTAGTAAAGCTATCATGAGACCACAAGTCTTAACATCCTATTTTTACATCAACAAAGTAAGTGAAGACAACTTGATCAAACTAGTTAAGACCTTCATCACATAATCGATAAGACCTACATAGTGCATATAAGAACAAGACCACATCACGTAGATCCATTAATACTCATACCATACACATCTTCATAACATGTAGATAAATACTCCATGCATAAAGAATATAAGCATAACCATATACATTAGAACTTTTTTCTAGAACTTCCCTAAAGAATTACTTGTTCAATGCATACGTGAAGTCGCATACTCCCACCTGCACTAAGCAACTACCATTAGGTTATCCTAGTTATGGTCCTTATTTTACTTCCATTGACCATATTACTTTAGGGAAACTATAGCCTTAACGAACACTAAGACCATGGGTACTAAACATAGAATTTGGTGTTGTAGATCCTTACACTAATGGAATGTTTTCTTACATAGAAAAGGTAGAACATTAACAAATGATAGCATACTAAGTGAAATAAATTGCTAGATCCTATGTCGAAAGCATAGTGTATTGAACTTTGGGGATATCATTGAAACCCCACTCTATGCCCTTTCATGTTCTCTCGGTGCTATGTGAAGTTCCCATTTTACTAAAAAGTCTTTATTAACATTACTTTATAAAATTAGGCTTATGAGAGTTAAATCCTCATATTCTTATCTGATAGGTCATAGATGAGTGTTCATCAACCTAAATCATATGAGAAATCCTTTCACATGAACATATCATAGGCAAAACACCTATCTAGTTAAGGGTACACTCGAGCACACCTATCAAGGCCTCTCCATTGACTAGATTTTCACACGTGTATGTGTTTATATACGTATATGTAAGAAGTCATTACACATGAAAAATTAAGGCCAGACATGTTCATATATTAATGAATAAGTATATGGGTGAAATTATATGAGCAATCCTTTCATATAAAAACTCTTAGACGCAATGCACATTAGTACATCATCAAATCATAATCATTACATCATATAATATAAGATATATTCATAAACTTTTCATACAATCCTATTTATGAACATATAAGACCAACCAAGTAGATATCCCATCCAGGTACACATGTCCAATGCATAGACAAGGTCTCATACCCTTGCCCATACTAATACATCTATCAAGTTATCCTAGTTAATGATACATAAAATACATTCCCATAGTAATACATACGTAAGGATAATTAACCATTGATAATCATTTAAGGACGAACCTAATAAAACCCTAACATAATCATACATATACTTCTAACATGAGTAATACAACCTAGATCATAGCTATAATAGGAAAACTAGGCAAAAGTTTCACAAAGGGTGATTTTCAACAACACATATTCATAGTATAATTTCCTTCAAGGACATGTTGAGTCACATATATATTTAAAATAAAGTAAACACCACCTTCATAAGTGGACCCACCATACAATGCCATGCAAGGGCAATTCTATCAACAAAACTATAGAGACGTATAGCAATTCTTACCAATCCTTTACCCTTTGATCATCATTGATAAATACAAAAATCATATACGAAGTCGTGCATATGCGCTTATAATATCATGCTAGTAACATCTACACTAAATCATCAATTCACTAACAAGTAGGGAAACATTGATCACTTCCCAATCTCCCTTGATTTGATAATCAGTTATCATAGTCAAAATTCATTAACAATACAAACATAAGGCAGTAGTTAAAGAGAACATAAGCTAGGTGAAATCCTACTACAATTTCCAAGAAATATAGATTACAGTGAGCATGTTTGAGAACATAGGCTTCAACCATTAAACCTTGATACACATGGATAACTCATAGTTAATTCACCATTGATATAAATATAAACATTAGATATAATAAATTCACCATACTATAATCATAATTCAATCAAGATAATGTAATGTCACAATGCCGATATGTAGGGTAATTTAAGAGTTGCAGGGGTCATGGGTTAATCATGCAATTGGATTGGAATCCACTTTAAATTCAGTACATTATCATCAATTTGTCATTAATAATCCTTTAAAAATATTTTGAAAAAGAACCCTTGGCTAGATTGAAGGAAAAGAGAATTGATCATGATTTTGCATTGAAAACATTGAAAGGAACTATCCATGAGGATCACCATATTTTAATGCAGTAGAAGACTTCAATAACTTGGTAAAGAACCCATGGAAATCCAAACTCCAATTTCTTCTTGAGCTTCACCTTCAATTGAGGTTCTAGAGAAAGTTTTGTTTGGAAGGGAAGTTAATTTTTATGAATTTAATTGGGAATAAGGTTGTCACGTTTTTTTTTCAAATTAAATACACCCAAAAATAATTAAATAAACCATCTATGTTCAGTTTAGAATGTTGGAATTCATCCCTTTAATGAAACAGCGTGCATGGCAGTTTACACAATCTACACGGACGAACACAAATGATGCCCTGTAGGTCCATCGACGGACTTTACTGCAGGGAGTCGTTTGGGTCTGACGATGGAAAAATTCCTTTAGCCTTAACCATAATAAGTTTACATCTACGCCCCACAATCGACGGGGCGTAGGTGAGACTATAGACCATCCTTTAGTTCCATTGATTGCTTGACAACCTTTAAGTCCTCCTTGAGTGCTTTTTGTAGGGCCCTTGTGGAGTTGTACCACTACATTTCAAATGAAATATGAACCTTAACAATTCAAGGACATCCCAGATCAGTTTCACAAAAAACAGACATTCGCAACATCTTCAAACATGTTAGGCACACTCAAGATACACCCTTGCACGTCTCAAGGGCTAACTTTAAAATGTCTTCGATGTTTGACCTCCAAACTTCATGAAACTCAACATAATACGTATAAACATCATTATTACTCATGTAAGGACTTAATAATACAATGACACACATATAAGCACATGGAAACATATATGGCCTCTTGGTGGCTAGTCATCGAACATCTAGGTCGTCTCTTGACATTTACTTTTCAAACGACTTCAAATCACTCATGCGTACTTTATAACACTAAATTAAAAGTTAACAAGCTTATAGGAACATATGAGGATCTAGACACCCTAACTCATTTTGAAGGTCTTACAATGTCCCCCACTTGGGAAAATTGGTCACTGAACTACACTTAGAACACTTTAATCTCTAAAATGATTTCAATGAATCATAGAGTAGCTCACAATATTAATAAAGACATTACATAGAAG
This sequence comes from Solanum lycopersicum, assembly GCF_036512215.1. Lineage (NCBI taxonomy): Eukaryota > Viridiplantae > Streptophyta > Magnoliopsida > Solanales > Solanaceae > Solanum > Solanum lycopersicum. The sequence continues at coordinate 25,333,924 of NC_090806.1, forward strand.
TCAATGCACCAAACATACAAGGAACACAACTTCACACCATTTATCACTCACTTCAAAAAATGCAAGCAAAAACATTTATTCAATCACTCTTTAATGCATAATTTAAATAGGCTCTCGTCATATTCATAGGAGGAACATCCTTATCCTAATCATAACACGGTCCTCTCATTCTAATTCATATAGAATTCATTATACAACCATCATAATTCACACTTAGCAAGATTCAAAAACACTCATGAACAAGTAGGCACTCATACTTCAATTCACTTAAACTTGAGTTAAAAAGGTTGACAAGGGTCTTTATTAGTTATACATACTGCCATTAGGTCCATACTCAACCATAGCATGCTTAATTGTGTCCATGAAGGAATGTCCTTTTACTCCACACACTAAAATGTCTCATGAGTTCATCGGCAAGTAATGCACAAAGATGAATTCATTGTAACATTATAATTTCTTAATTATTAATCATGGTATGCTCAAATGTTCTTCCTAGAGAAGTCAAAAATTGCAAATCACGCCAGACACATTACAAAAATAGGAAGCCATTTCACAACATTTCAATTTCTAGGATATCACCAGCCTTCATAACATGCATCAATGTGGGAAAATAACACAAATTTATAGGCACACACAAGGATATTAGATAACCATGCCTTCACTTTTCAAGAGTGAACCTAAAATAATGCTTTAAAAACCATAGAAGTCACATAATTTTCAAGATACTCAACATTATTCATTTTCAACAGGCTCAATTTCTCATACAACGATACAAATTACATATAAAAAGTGTCTTTAAGCATACTTTTTACATTAACGCATCAAGTTTGATGCACAAGTAACCTTGCAAGATAAACAATCGACATGAGACAACCATAATTAGATAAAAGTTCCTTTCAATGAAAATTTAGAGTCGTCAAAACATACATAACATAGTGTCGATTAAATCATTCAAAACATAGGGAAAAAATGGAACTCATATTTATTTGCAAGACTCCTTTAATTAAAAAGCTTACTACGAATTCGTTAGTTTCAAGCTCAACTCGGGAGACTTTTTTAGCAAACACAGAGTATGGTTCATTCATTCATTTGTACTTCACTTCATTTTGTTCATAGGCTACTGTGAACACAAGCTATACCTAGGATGTAGTTTAAGACATTCATCGGGTTCGCTGTGCAATGATTAAGAATGACCGAGTGTCATTATTTAGGTCTAGATAACCTCTTGATTATCCAATCCTAACACTTTTGGTATCATTCCTTTCATTGTGTACATCATTTTAGGCTGGCCTCATTCAATCATGAGGAACTTTAACTTTAACCAACATAGATCATGTGAGCATTTTGAAATCCAGTTTCTCCCCCACACCAAAAAAAGGTGGAATCACCGGCCAAAGTGACCCAAAACATGATAGCGTACATGGGTTTTGAACCCCGCCAGATCCCTATATTGTTAGTATAGGTTCAATGACTAGGAGATATAAGGAGACCCATACCCGGCAAGCCGGACACTCTCATCTCTTGATAGTTAAGTGGAACTCCTCCCTTCCCGAAATTAGGCATCATCGCTCATAGCTAGTCTATCAGTGCTCAGTATAAAGTTCCATTACATTCAACTAACACGTCATGGAAGCTGGCTTCTAGTATGAGGACATCATATCTCAATAAATGATTTCTTATCTCATCATTAGTATTAAGAATATATTATTATCAATAATTTCATAAGAGTGAACATAGAGACTGCTCTCTTCATTTGCCTTACACTCTCATAGATGAGTACATTTTTGTAACATTTACTTAGGCTCATTTGAGATTGCTCTCAGTTTTTACATTATCCTCTTATCATGTTGTCACCACATTCATTATGTTTATCACATTTTCTCTTCATAGTTAATCACCCCTTATAACGTGATAATTAATTTCATCATATGCCAATGCACTTGGTCATTTGGTGTGTTTCACACTCTTATTAACCTTTCTAGGGTTTCTTCATTTTATTGTTCATTTCATCATATCATTACATACATCTTTGGTTTAGTTAATTCTAAGCATATGCTAGACTAACGTGTCTATATATACAAGACATAATGCTTCATTCATAGTTCATTTAAGTAATTCATATCTTCCTAAGATTATGTGATACAAAAATTATGCATCTTGTATATATGCCGAGATCTAGGTCTCGATCTATGTAGACAACATTATTCTTGAACATTTTATTCACATATGACTTATGTTTCAATACGGAATTTGGGCAAGGGAACCCGATTTAGAATCCCTTGGACAACATACATTATAATTTATTTTGGTTTAATCCACACGGCTTTGGGACCCATGATTTTTATTTTTTCGTAATTTCTCTCTTAAAATTTTGCTCATTGGGACAGAGAGGATGTGGGATCGAACACCCACAACCTCATTTTATTTTTATTTCCTTCTCTTTAATATCTCTCCTTTGGCCGATGGGGTGTAGGTTCGAACCCCCACAACCCCACTCTAATTTTTCTTGGTTCTGCCTAGAGGTCGTGGGTTCGACTCCCACATACCTTAAACTTTTCTTTTTATTTTTTATTCCTTCCTAATTTTGATTGTGAGGTGGTGGGTTCGAATCCCACTACTGTCATTTCTTATTTTTTTGATTTCAATTTCGGATAAAGGCACATGGGTTCGAATCCACATGCCATATTCTCTTTTTCTCGCATTATTTCAATTATTTTTAACATGGTGGGGTCATGGGTTAGATTCTCAGTGTCCTCACATATTTTAATTCATTTTTTCCTAGCATGATAATCCCCTTAGTTTTGCCGAAACTCATCAACAAGATGCTGGAAATCTTTGCAGCCTAGTTACTCACCTCTTTCACACTAAATGCTTAGACGGTTTAGGTAGTTTTTAGTGAGTTGTTTAGGTGCATTTAATTGATTCATTTTAGTATTATTTTTCATTAATAACAGCAATTTTTTATATCATTTATGAACATCACGATTTAAGCAAGCTTGTGCACATGAAATCCCACCATAAACATGTCATTTTAAGAACTTGAATCCAAGAGTGTATATCACGGCTACACTTTGCACACACATCATTTTTCACTTAATTTGGGACAACATGATCGATATTTACATAATTCTGAACATATGTACATAAACATAATCATCACGAAAATAAATTACATCCCTAATTTCAACGAGCAAGCATTCCCAACCTATGATTTGATGGGAGCTAGTGACTAGGACATGCAGCTGGGGACAACCCTAGTTTTTGGAATAGATTCATCTCAACCTTAACGGTCTCTTGGTAAAGGTACCAAGTATAAGAAAACCCATACCTTTTTTATAGTTCAAACCTTGACTTTCTTCCGAAAACCTTCTCCAAAAGTTACATAAAAATCCCCTCTATTTCAACACCAAATCGATGGAATAATCCTCCCTTTTGCCTAACGTTTTTTATTAGTTTTTTTCCTTATATTTTTTTTGGATGTTCTTCAAGTGTGAAGAACTTTAGTAATTTTTCTGCTTTAGTATTTTTTGTTGGAAGAGAAATGTGATTAAGAATAAAGAATGATCGTGAAAGTGAGGTATTAACGTGAGAGAGTGAAACGTGCAAAGTAGTTTAGGCTTACGTAAGGACATAGTCAAACTAGGACTCTCTCAATACTTTAAGAGAATTCTGATTAAATCAGCTAATAAATATTAATTATTAAGTTAATTTACCAATTTAAATAAAAACAATTTAAGTCATTGCTTCCACCTAGGTTCTAACCCTGGTGGAGCAAGACTTCACTCAAAGGCTAATTTTCGGCCCTCTCTCCCCAAAATGCCCCTCAACCTTATTAATTATATAATTACATATTTAGGGTAGTTAAGATACTACTCTTAGCCTAGAAGAAGACAATTTTAACCCTATGCCTTCCAAACATATTATATCCCCTTTCTATGTCCGATAAAGACTAATTTGGGTAAATCTTCATATTCGAGAGCCCTATATGGCTGGACCCAACTTTTCCTAGCTCAACTAACTCCCCAAGTCAGTTGCCTTGGCTGTTGCAAGGGTTTAGATGTCTTGTTCTATGCGCATAAATCCGTGTGAACCCGGTCTAATCGTAGGGATTCTAGACACATTAATCATTACTTAGAATATACATTTTTAGAGTTGTTCCATTATCCCCCCTCAGGAACATTCTTCCCCGAATGACACTACTAACTATCTAGCGTAATGCTAGTCAGATTATACGGTCGTTACTATACACAATCAAGCAATAACAACAAAGAATGGAGTGATAAGGAAACTTAGACTTAAGGCTGTCATGAAATCTAGTGTATCCCGCACACTGAGAAGAGGTGGAATCACCGGCCATAGTGACCTAAAACATGCTACCGTACATGGGATTTGAACCCCAACAAATCCCTATATTAGAAGTATAGGTTCGATAATTAGGAGATATAAAGAGATCCATACCCGACATGCTGGACAGTCTAATCTGATGAGAGTTACATGAACCTCCGTCCTTCCCAATAGAAGGCATCACCGCTCATAGCTAGTCTATCATTGCTTAGTATAAAGTTCCATTACATTCAACTCATACTTCATGGAGGCTAGCTTCTAGTATGAGGACATAATAGCTCAATAGATGATTTCTCATCTTATTTTGAGTATTAAGCATATATTATTCTCAATAAATTCATTAGAGTGTTTATAGAGACTAGTCCATTCATTTTCTTTACACACTCATAGGTGAGTACGTTTTGGTAACATTTACTTAGGCTAATTTGAGATTGCTCTTATCTTTTACATTAGCCTCTTATTATGTTGTCACCACATCAATTAAATTTAGCACATTTTGTCTTCATATTTACTCAACCCTTATTACATGAATGTTCATTTTATCATATACCAATGATTTCGGCAAGTAGTGTGTTTCACACTCTTACTTAAACCTTCTAGGATTTTATCATTTCATTGTTCATTTCACCATTTCATTACATACATCTTAGGTTCACATAATTTTCAGTGTATGCTAGACTTATAGGTGTATGCATACAAGCCATGAGGCTTCATTCATAGTTCGTTGAAGTAATTCATATCTTCCTAAGAATATATGATACAAAACTTATGCATCCTGTATGTATGTCAAGATCTCAATTTCAATCTACGTAGGTAGCATTATTCATGAACATTTATACATGTATGACTTATGTATCAATACGAAATTTAGGCAAGGGAACCCAATTTCAAATCCCATGGAAAATAGTTACATTTTTATTTATTTTTGTATAATCCACATTGCTTGGGGACCCAAGATCGATCCCTAAAGCCTCCATTTTATTTTATTTTTCATAATTTTTCTCTTCAAATTTTGCTCATTGGGACTGAGAGGATGTGGGATCGAACCCCCACAGCCTCATTTTATTTTTATTTCCTTCTCTTTATTTTCTCTCATTTTGGCCAATGGTTGTGTGGGTTCGAATACCCACAGCCCCAGCTTAATTTTTCTCCTTAATTTTCCTTGGTTTTACCTAAAGGTCGTGGCTTTGATTCCAACACGCCTCAACCTTTGATATAGAATCTTCCTACTTGACTGGCGTAGCCTTATCGGCGTTACTTTATGTATTATAATGATCATGGACTTGTTGACAATAACTGATATATTATTATGAATTGTATAGTTTATTTATGCGAAGTATAATTTTATATATCTACTTGTTATTAAGATGAAGTATGTGTTCTTCAATTGATGTTGTGACGTGATCATCTTAGATTATGACTATGTCCTTGTTTGTGTAGTCTTAAGATCTAATATAGAATCTTCAAACTTGACTATATGAGTCTATTATGGTTATATAGATGATACTAGAGTACTATATAGGGTGACCTATAAATGATGCTGGTTATGCCTATGCGCTTTTTATGTCACATTCTATATAAGATAAAGTAAAGTTTGTGAATGTTTTGTTTGGTAGACTTGTGTCTCTTGCATGATACCTACGGTATATATGTATGATATGTGATGACTTAGGATGTTAAAGCCTCTTCTTCTCGTATGTATGAATGATACGTTGCCTTGAACATAATGAGAATATCAAATAAAGTGGAACTTTGAGAAAGAAGGTTATGATTCTTGAAGTCGAAAGTCGTAATTGTATCCTTCTTATGTGAAAGATGGACTTAAGGTTTGTTGGCTTGAACGACATGCTATCATTCATAGGAAATTAATTAAGTTATCATATTCACCATTGAAAGGCATCCTTTGTAGACCTCTTTGGTAGTGTGATTGTGATTGGGTTATGAACAAGATGTAAAACCTCTTCATTTGATCCTGTTTGTGAAATACGATATGAAAACAAAGGCTAGAACCTAGTGAGTATGGTATGGGAACTATCTAATTTTGTAATATGAGAATAAAGGACTAAGAAAATCAATATTCCTTAACCATGTGCCTACATTGAATGTACCCATGTTCTACCATTGGCTATGTCATTTATCGCCTATTCTTGTCATACAGGATACCTACTAGTGTTTTAGAAGTCTATGAAGACTATGTGTTGGTATGGTACACTACCTAGATATTGCACTTTTTTTCATTGAAGATGTTAGTTAGGGAGTTCCTAGGTCTTCTCCAAGACCATTAATTGATTGTCCTCTATGTGATCACTATCTATTAATTAACTAATGAAGTAATAACTTATTTTAGGAACCATGTGATTTAATGAATACCTAATCTAGAGTAACTCTAAGGATTTCGTATTTTAAGTGCTATGGGGTCATAAATTATAATCTCTTCATGTCTTACTTAGGGAAATATTAATGACTCTAGTTAGGGTAGTTGCTTGATAAAGTAGACATGACTTAGACTTAGGAAGTCTTAAATATTATCTAGGTAATACTGAAAAGGGTGTATGTGTGTTCTCTTGTAGAATTACTTAAGGAAGTCTTTTGTTAACTTTAGTAAGGAGAATTCCATATTATATGTTATGTATTTTGGCGTATTGTATGTGTATATATCTCATTATAGGTAGTCCCAAGGATCATTTAGGTATGCTTCAAGATGTTTCATGGACTGTCTCTCTATGTTTTACTAATGTGTGTCTTAGGATAGATTTTAGTGAGGGAATTACATGCTACTTGGGTTCAGTGTAAGTTATAAGCAATTCAATATATTATTGGAAAAAGTTTCACTGTAACATTTGATAGTTCACTGTAATCATTAAATGTGTTTAAATAGTTAAGTGATATCTTTTGTGTTCCTAAGGAGCTAAATGTTTTTCTTATTCTTATACTATGATTTTTTAATCGAAAAGAGCATATTTCCATTAAATATCAATCATCATGATTTTTATGCATTAAGTCATACTTAGTACATGTGTTTGATTAATTCCATATCTTAATCTATCTCGAAAGTGATACATAAGTGAAGGTGTTGTTGGAAGCGAATCTTGGATTATAGGATTGTTCAAGCAAGTTTTATGTATGTCCTCATTTAAATCGACGTCATAGATGTCCTTAGTGTTTATTTATTAAAGCATTGTAATAGACTTGATAGTAGTATATTTCGATTGTATGGGTTGTGTCCTAAGTATATTTTGAGTCTAAAAATTAGTGATCTGAGAATTAGTATGATTTTTATACGAAAAAGGTTTGAAAGACTATTCGCATGTTGTGAAAAGTTTTAATTTTGCACTTGTATATGTGATAAATTGAACGAAAGAGCACGTAAAAGACCATCTACAGGTCAACTACTCCAATTGCACTCCAAGAGTTCCATATATTCTAGGGTATGCTCTCAAGAAGTGAAAAACATAGTATCAGAGAATATTTTATGATAGTGGTCTTGGGAATCAAAAAGTCTCATCAAGTCTTGTCTAGTAGAGTCTCAACCATCAGTGTGAGTTGCGACACATCTATGGGGGATAGGCTACAAGGCGATAGAGTTTCTCTTGTTTTCTACTCCAATGTCGTGCCATAGAGATTTAGAAGTGATGAATGTTCTTTTCTTATGGTTTTTCATTATGTTATAGGAAATGAATACGAGGAGGACACTGGAAAGAAGAGTTGAGGAGAATAATATGAATGACGAGATTCCTCCTAAAGTTGAACAAGTTCACAAAATTCTTCAAGGGGATCAAGGTGTTATAGATGATCAAGTCCCTATTGTAGAAGGAGGTGGTTCCCTCGAAAATGACTAATGGGGAGATTATAGAGGCTTTTCTTATTTGAGCCTGAGCCTTGACTACTCATGTGAATAGGGGTATTGACACTAGAAGTAATGTTGTGGAAAGAACTATGGCATCTAGATTGAGAGATTTTGTGAGTATGAATCCTCCTATGTTTGTTGGCTATATGGTGGAAAAAGATCCTATCTAGATCGTGTGCATAAGGTGTTGAGTGTCATAGGCGTGATTTCTAGGGAGAATGCAAAGTTAGCTTCGTACCAATTGAGGGAGATTTCTCAAGTGTGGTACACCTTATGGAAGAATAATAGGATGGTGGAGTCGGGTCCTATTGAGTGGAAAGAATGTAAAAGAGGCTTTTCTAGTAAAGTGCTTTCCCCGTGAGATGAGGGAGGTAAAGATATAAGAGTTTATGAACCTCAAGCAAGGAAATATAAGTGTTGCGGATTACTCTTTGAAGTTCTCAATCTACTGTAGATATGCCCCTTCCTTAGTGTGTAACCTTAGGGAGGAGACGAGTAGTTCTGTGACCGGGGTTGCCGAATTAGTGAAAGAAGAATGTCGTACGTCCATACTCCATGATGATATGACGTTGTCTACACTCATGGTTTATGCTCAATCCATAGAGGAGTCAAAAATTGTTAGGATTCGTATAAACTTGAACACAAGTGGGCAAGGTTATTAAAGTTAGAATAGGTTCAAGAAGAAGGTTTCTGCTCAAGATTAACCTAGGGGTGCTAAGGTAAAACTTGATAAAGGTAGTGCTAATTGTTGAGAGAGCACTATGGGGAACGCCTATTTGGTATCGGGAGTTGTTTTGGCTATGGTAAATATGTACACAAGGTGAGGGATTGTCCTAGTGTTGTTTCTATAGGAAGAAAGGGTAATCAAGTTCCTCTTAATGCTCTGGAAGGTGATGATCCAAAAAGAAGCATTTCTATGCAATCCGGACTAGAGGAGCAAAGGTGGATGATGATGATGATGATGATAAGTTATAGTATTCTCTTTTTTATGAGTTCCTTCTATGTGGGGGAGTATGGTTAGTAGATGAGTTATATGATCTTAGTAGCATGTTTCATGGTGGTATTGATTGCAATATTTTTATTTTTTGTTCCTCCTTAAATGTGATTGAGAGGTGGTGGGTTCAAATCCCACTCCTCTCATTTCTTATTTTTTATGTCATTTTTTGATCAAGGCACGTGGGTTCGTATCCCACATGTCACATTCTCATTTTCTCACATTATTTCAATTATTTTTAACATGGTGAAGTCACGGGTTCGATTCTCAGTGCCCTCTCATATTTTGATTCATTTTTACATAGCATGATAAGCCCCTTTGCTTGGCCGAAACTCATCAACAAGATGCTGTAAATTTTTGCAGCCTAGTTTCTCACCTCTTTCACATTAAATGTTTAGACGTTTTAGGTAGTTTTTAGTGAGTTCTTTTGGTGAATTTTCATGGATTCATTTGACTATTAGTTTGCACTCAAATCAGCATTTTTTACATAATTTATAAACATCAAATAATCTTCAACTTCTTTCCGTTATGAAAAATACAAATCATGTACGCTCACGCCTTTCAATTATTTTTAGTTTCATAAGTAATAGTGTCGAATATTTTTTATATTAATCAAGAACTTTTGATAGAAAGTAATGAAATTATGCATGATAAAATTTGTTGATAGTCACTTAACTACTCATATTTTTGTAAGATTCCTTAGTTTTTTGATAATATCTTACAAAAGGAGGAAAATCGTTTAGTTAGAAATACTCGGAGGATGTTTTCTGTTAAAAATTATACATTAAGAATATATATTTTAGGTTTGGGTATGATTAAAAGATATTTTTTGCTAAAAAAATACTTTAAAGGTATAATTTAAATTTGGCGTATAATTAAAGGATGCTTTTAGAGAAAAACTCACAAATGAGCTGTGAGTAATTATTAGAACGGATACCTACCTATCGCTACTCCACCTCCGTCTCAAAATTTCCACACATTCAATTTTATCATATTTAAAATTGCAAAATCATCAAAATTCTACAGTGCGATCATCTCTATTGTTGAAAGATCAAATTCAGCTTGTTTCTGACTGACGTACACATAAGATACAACCATAAACATGTCATTTTTCCAACATGAATCCAAGAGTGTATATCACGGCTACACATTGGACACACACCATTTTTCACTCAATTTCACACAACATTCTTAATATTAACATAATTCCTAACATATATACACAAACATAATCATCACGAGAACACATTATATCCCTACTTTCTTCCAGCAAACATACCCAACATATGATTCAGTGGGAGCTAGTGACAAGGACATGCAATGGGGACCAACCCGAGTTTTCGGAATAAATTCGTCTGAACCTTAAGGGTCGCTTGGGAAAGGAACCAAGAGTATGAAAACCCATACCTTTTATTTAGTTGAAACCTTGACTTACTGCAAAAAAAAACCTTCTCCAAAACTCACATGAAAATCCCCTCAATGTCAACACCAAATCGACAGAATAATCCTCCCTTTTGCCTAACTTTTTGATTAGTTTGTTTTCCTTATATTTTTGTGTAAGTTCTTCAAGTGTGAAGAACATTAGTAATTTTTCTGATTTAGTATTTTTGCTTGGAAGAGAAATGTAAAAAAGAAGAGAGAATGATTGGGAAATTGAGGTATTAACGTGAGAGAGTGAAACGTGCAAAGTAGTTAAGGCTTAGGTAAGGACTTAGTCAAACTAGGACTGTTTCAACCCTTTCAAAAAATCTAATTTTTCCTTTTTCTTAAATAATCAATTAAATATTAATAAAATAAATTAATTCACTAAATAAATAATAAAATTAAATCATTTATCCAACCTAGGTTCGAACCCGGGTGGAGCAAGATTTCACTCAAAGGGCTAATTTCGGCCCTTTCTACCCAAATTGCCCCTCCACCTTATTAAATAATTAATTAATTAAATATTTAGGGTAATTATAATACGAACCTTATCATGGAAAAGAGAATTTTACCCCTAGACCCTCCAAACTTAAGATTACATCTTTTTAAGTCCGGTTAAGACTCATCCGGGTAGATCTTAATCTTAGGGTGACCTACATGGCTGGACCTAACCTTTCCTAGCTCAACTAACTCACCAAGTTGGTTTGATTGGCTGTTTCAAGGGTTCATAGGTATGGTTCTACATGCATTAATCAGTGTGAAGCCGGTCTAATCGTTGGCTTTATATACACGTTGAGCATTACTTAGCATAACCATTTTTATGGTTGTTACATTACGAACGTAGTGGATGTTCTTGGACGTTTGACCTCCGAACTTCACAAAAATCAATATACCATATTTAAGCATCATCATTAATAATTTTATGACTTCATAAGCTCATGACATAAAATATTTAAGCACACATAGACACATGAGGAACATAGGTTACTAGTCGTCAATTGTCTTGGTCGTCCCTTGACATTTTACTTCCAAATCACCTCAAACATTACACACTGCCTCTAACATATATTATAAGTCATTTTAGGACCTTATAACCTTAAGACGAACATGTAAGCATCTCGACATACTAACTCATTTGGGGTTCTTACATTTAGTATCATCAATATAACCATCATAAGACTCACATAACCAAGTAGGAAGAATAATAAATCAACTCTAATACTAAACACATAAGGACAAAGTCATAGTCTAACATAATCACCTATTGTAAATAGAATAAAACATTCTTTCACCATACTCACATATAGATAGATATGATCATATTTCTCAATAAACTTTAATACTACACACATAAAGACAAACTCATAGTCTAACATAATCACCTAATGTCAATAGAATAAAACATACTTTCACCATACTCACATATAGATAAAATATGATCATAATTCTCATAAATCAACTACACAAACCATCATAATATATCAAGTAAAGGACATAGAACCGCAACCATAAGTGGACCATACCAATAACAACATGATTCAAGACCTAATTTACATAAAATAAAGAGAATTAGGGCAGCATGATACCAATATACTCTTAACACTTCAATCCATATCTAAATCATCCAACAAGATACTCAAAGGTCCTTACCCATGTCACTGATAACCAATTCAATTCAATACTTACAATATACAATCAAAAAATATAATTCAACATTTATTTATGAATTTAGGGCAGCATACTTACAATTATAACGTGATTCTATCATAATTCAATAGACCTATGCAAACTACATAAGAATTCAATGGTATAGAGGCATGATCACCTCACCCATAAAATATTCAAAACTAGGATTGGAAGGTTTGCATTGGTTCATAGATTTTGTGGTTACAATCATACAATTAACATAATTTCAATCAAAATACAATGATTTAAAACATTTTTTGCAAGTACCCCTGATTAGATCACAAAATTTGAGAATTCATGTTTTGGATCATCTATGAAAAATCAGTGCAATTGACTCATTGAAGAAAAGAGATTCAAGGATGAAAACCATACCTTAATATAGAAGATTAACTTGTGAAATTAACGGTGAAAAGATCTTGGAGTCGAGAGGTTTTGTTTGGAGTTGAGGGTTTAGCTTTTATTGGTCTGTTTAGGGATATAAAAATATTCAGTAACCGTCAGAAATTCATCCCCAAATAACCCAAAAGACCCCGGCACTTATTAGACATTTTAACAAACTAAAATTTGACTCAGAAATGACGCGACCAAATCTAGGAGTTTACTGCGCATCATGGAGGCATTTTCAAATATTGTCTAGAAAATTTCAAGACAAAATGGTTCATGTCTGCCCCCCGTCGCACGGCAAGAATTTTCCTCACTCAGAGACGCGCAACGACCAACAAATTCTCGCTGGCGCGGCAGCTTGGCTGTTCTATGTTTGGGTCCTCTTTGGGGACCATTTGGCTGGTCCCGGGGCGTCTTTCTTGGACATTTCAACCCTTTTCAATTAAAAGTACTTGTAGGAACCATAGATACCCAATTTCTCCTTTCAACCATCCCAAAAACATCACTACAAAACACTAGGACACGTTAGTAAAACTTCGAGTATTTTCCAAATGTCTTGGCCGTTCTAGGATGTTTGACCTACAAACACTGCCAAACATTATATACTACCTAAGAACATTATTATTAGAAATTATAGGTATTTCAACATCATATCACAAGTTATTGGCTCTATTTCAACCTAGCTCATATTTAGGGTGTAACAATACTCCTTCCCTTGAAAACATTCATCCTCGAATGACACTTGCTATTCTATAGGAATTTTCAAGAGATACCAACTCAAGAGTTGCAACATATAGCCATAGCACACATACACTCAGTGAACTCATAAAGATACCACAAGAACATTATTTACTTCATACATCACAAGACAAGTATAAACAACTTTATACATGCAAAGTAAGAATTTCATCATATAGTCCAGAAGAACAACATTATGCATATAAGGTAAGACCTCATCATAAAGACTTCATAGTAATAATACAATGCATAAAATCATACCATTTGGTCAATATCATAATGTGATGCATAAAAGACATACACATAGTCATATACATATAGAACGCCTTCCTAGAACTCTCTTGAAGAGCTACTTGTGCAATGCATAGGTAAAGTCTCATACCCTCAAATACACTAAGCAACTTCTTTTAGGTTATCCTAGTTAGGATCCATTACTTTACATCAATTGTCAATTTTACGTTAGGGAAATAATGAACTAAACCGACACTTAGGCCATTATTGACAAATATGGAATCTAGTGTTGTAGAACCTCAAACCAAAAGGAGGTGCTCTACATTGCCAAAGTAGTATTATTAACATCACGCAAGCTTATTAGGTTACATCACTTGTTAGATCCTATCGAGAAAACATAGTTTATGGAGCTTGGAGATATATATGGAAGCCTTGTTTTTTCCGATTGAGGCATTATAGTTATCAATCCCATGAGGAATATTGTAAAACTACATTCCCACATTGGGATGGAACACTTCTTATCTTCAAGTTCACTCGGTGCTAATCTAAGTTCCATTTCTTGAAAAGCCTTAATTAACATTATATTATAAAACATAGGTTTTACAAGAATTAACTCCTCATATGCTTAGCTCATAGGTTATAGATGAGAAAGTCCTTCAATCAACCTATATCATGTGAGAAAACCTTTCACATGGACATTGCATATTCAAGCACCATCTTGTTTAGGATACAATTGAGAACATATTTTTTCAATAGACCCTCTATTTACTAGATCATAATACAAGCATCATAGACATGCTTTCATGTGTGTGTGTGTGTACATATATGTGGGAAAACTTTCACATAAACACCATTGACCACACATGTTCATACTTCCCTCCATTCATGCATAAGTGTATATGTGTAACTTAATGACAAAATCCTTTCATGTAACCACATTTTGACACATAACATGTTCATACATCATCATATCATATACTTGAGATCATAGCATATAAGACATGTTCATAACATACTCATGCATTCATATTCATATATATAAATAACAACCCAGGAACCATTCTATCAAGGCACACATGTGCAATGCATATATAACGTACCATACCTTTGTTCATACTAGTACACCTGTAAAGCCATCCTAGTTAAGACATACATAACATACTCAAAGGACATATACTTTACATACGTAGTAGTAAATATAAGTGCATATGAGAATATCCTTTCATTAGTCACGATGAATCTAGATTACTTGTAAGCATGAATACAGTGGGAGTCTGTGTAAACATTGGTAAACATGATCACATAATTCCATTAAACATCACATTGATGCAACCTCCCTCCTAAGATCACAATGCCCATTCAAGCTCAGACGACAGATGTGACACCTCTAAAATAACATAGGTTAATCTAGAGGCTAACATGTTTGTCATGATAGTCTAAGGTCCTAAAATGTTTTATAATGTGTTAATGAGGCGTTTCTAAAGGCATAGGTGCATTCGAAGTCAATCCTCAATGGACGACCAAGACACTCGACAACTAGTCATCTATTTGCCTCGTGTGTATGTATTTTCCTATATGTGTGTTTCATGAGATTATGAGGTCCTTATACTAGTTATCATGGTGTTTCTAGGGAGTGAGTCATGTTTCATGAAGTTTAGAGGTCAAATGTCCAATAACATCCATGATGTTTGAAAGGTTTGTCTGGAGATGACCTCGTGTAACTTAGCATGTTTCAATGAGTTTTTCGTGTTAGTTTTGGATGAAATTCGTGTCACGTGCGCAGCTACACTGTAAAATGAAGGGGTGAACTGGTAAATTTATCCCATTTTCAAATAACTGTTCAGGAGGTTAATCAGGGATATTTTGGGTATTTAGAATAACTATAAGTCCTAAACATCTAGATGAATTCATTCTTTCAAATCAAAACCCAAAAATCTTTAAGAAAATTATCTAGAACTAAATTGGAGCCAAAAGTCAAGTACTAGCTTGGATAGGAGATTTAATTGATGATTGTTCACTAATTCTATCGATTAACATCAGTGAGGTATGGTTTCGACTTCCTTGAAACTCTATTCGTCAAGGACCCAAACTCCAAATTGATTTTCTAAAGTCATCTATAGATGAACTGTCAAATTTAATGATCTATCCATTTGTATTGCATAAAATGTTTTGATTCATTAATTATTTATTGAATTTATGCTAATTTGGTGATTCTAAAATAATTTGTTCATGAACCCATGCAAAACCTGATCTCTTGAAATTGGCTATATTTTTGATATGCTGATTTTGTCAAATTGCTTATAAATTCTAGTGTGGTTTTCTATGGGCTTTTGAATGATCTAAGAATTGTATTTAATTGATGATATACTATCTTAGATTGAGAAATCTTTATTGAATTTACTAAGATTCATTGAGTATTATGATTTATGTATTGAGTTGATGATCATGGCCATGGGTAAGGGCTTATTGGTATTGAATTGGATAATTTATCCATGGATTTAAGTGGAGAGAATGGATTGGTTGTAAGCTGCAAAAATTCTCTATATTTTATGTTATGTACGTATTGAATTATGTTGTGATTGGAATGGTCCACTTATGGAGGAGGTGTTATGTGTTACAATTGTGAATGGCGTAGCCCTATCGGCGTTACTTTATGTATTATAATGATCATGGACTTATTGACAATAATTTATATATTATTATGAATTTTATAGTTTATTTGTGTGAAGTATAATCATATATATCTACTCGTTATTAAGATGAAGTATGTGTTCTTCAATAGATGTTGTGACGTGATCATTTTAGATTACGACTATGTCCTTGTTTGTGTAGTCTTAAGATCTGATATAGAATCTTCCTACTTGACTATATGAGTATATTATGGTTATATTGACGATACTAGAGTACTATATAGGGTGACCTATAAATGATGATGGTTATGCCTATACGCTTCTTATGTGACATGCTATATAAGATAAAGTAAAGTTTGTGAATGTCTTGTTTGGTAGACTTGTGTCTCTAGCATGATACCTATGGTATATATGTATGATATGTCTTGACTTAGGATGTTAATGACTCTTCTTCTCGTATGTATGAATGACACGTGGCCTTGAACATAGTGAGAAGATCAAATTATGTGGAACTTTGAGAAAGAAGGTTATGATTCTTGTAGTCGAAAGTCATAATTGTATCCTTCTTATGTGAAAGATGGTACTTAAGGTTTGTTGGCTTGAACAACATGATATCATTCTTAGGAAATTCAGTAAGTTATCATATTTTCCATTGAAAGGCATCCTTTGTAGACCACTTTGGTAGTTTGAATTTGATTGGGTTATGAACAAGATGTGAAACCTCTTCATCTGATCTTGTTTGGGAAATATGATATGAAAACAAAGGCTAGAACAGAGTGAGTATGGTATGGGAAGTATGTCAATTTGTAATACGAGAATAGAGGACTAATAAACTCATCATATTCCTTAACCATGTGCCTACATGGGATATATCCAAGTTCTACAATTGGCTATGTCAGTTATCGCCTATTCCTGTCATACAGGATACCTATTAGTGTTTTAGAAGTCTATGAAGATTATGTGGTTGTATGGTACGCTACCTAGATATTGCACTTTTTTTCATTAAAGATGTTAGTTAGTGAGTTGCTAGGTCTTCTCCAAGACCATTTATTGATTGTCCTCTATGTGATCACTGTCTATTAATGAACTATGAAGTAATGACTTATTTTAGGAACCATGTGAATTAATGAATACCCAATCTAGAGTAACTCTAAGAATTTCCTAGTTTAAGTGTTAAGGGGGTATAAATGACGATCTCTTCATGTATTACCTAGGGAAATATTGAAGACTCTAGTTAGGGAAGTTTCTTAATAAAGTAGACATGATCTAGACTTAGGAAGTCTTAAATATTATCTAGGTACTACTGAAAAGGGTGTATGTGTGTTGTCTTGTAGAATTACTTAAGTAAGTCTTTTGATAACTTTAATGAGGAGAATTCCATATTATATGTTATGTATTTTGGCTTATTGTATGTGTATATATCTCATTATAGGTAGTCCCAAGGATCATTTAGGTATGCTTCGAGATGTTGCATGGACGGTCTCTCTTTGTTTTACTAATGTGAGTCTTAGGATAGATTTTAGTGAGGGAATTACATGCTACTTGGGTTTAGTGTAAGTTATATGCAATTCAATATATTATTGGAAAATGTTTCACTGTAACATTTGATAGTTCAATGTAACATTTCATTAAATGTGTTCAAATAGTTAAGTGATATCTTATGTGTTCCTAAGGAGCTAAATGTTTTTCTTATTCTTATACAATGATTTTTTAATCGAAACGAGTATATTTTTATTATCATGATTTTTATGCATTAATCCATACTTAGTACATGTGTTTGACTAATTCCATATCTTAATCTATCTCTAAAGTGATTCATAAGTGCAGGTGCTATTGGGAGTGAAGCTTGGATTATAGGATTGTTAAATCAAGTTTGAAGTATGTCCTAAATTAAATCGACGTCATAGATGTCCTTAGTGTATATTTATTAAATAATTGTGATAGAATTGATAGTACTATATTTCGATTGTATGGGTTGTGTCCCAAGTATATTTTGAGTCTAAAAATTGATGATATGAGAATTAGTATTTTCTATGATTTTTATACAAAAAAGGTTTGAAAGACTATTCGAATGTTGTGAAAAGTTTTAATTCTGCACTTCTTTTCATTTATGTATATGTGATAAATTGTACGAAAGAGCACATAAAAGACCACCTACAGGTCAACTACGCCGATTGCACCCCAAAAGTGCCATATATTCTAGGGTATGCTCTCGAGATGTGAAAAACATAGTATCAGAGAATATTTTATGATAGTGGTCTTGGGAATCAAAAAGACTCATCAAGTCACGTCTAGAAGAGTCTCGACCATCAGTGTGAGTTGCAACACATCTAAGGGGGATAGGCTACAGGGCGATAGAGTTTCTCTTGTTTTCTACTCCTATGTCGTGCCATAGAGATTTAGAAGTGATGAATGTACTTTTCTTATGGTTTTTCATTATTTTATAGGAAACGAATACGAGGAGGACACCGGATAGAAGAGTTGAGAAGAATGAGATGAATGAGGAGATTCCTCCTAAAGTTGAAGAAGTTCACAAAATTCTTTAAGGGGATCAAGGTGCTATAGATAATCAAGTCCCTATTGTGGAAGAAGGTAATGATGTTATGGTGGTTCCCTCGGAAATGACTAATGGGGAGATTATAGAGTCTTTTCTTATTTGAGCCTTAACCTTGACTACCCATGTGAATAGGTGTATTGACACTAGAATTAATGTTGTGGAGAGAACTATGGCATCTAGATTGAGAGATTTTTTGAGTATGAATACTCCTATGTTTGTTGGCTATAAGGTGGAAAAAGATCCTACCTCGATCATGTGTATAAGGTGTTGAGTGTCATGGGCGTGATTTCTAGGGAGAAGGCAAAGTTAGCTTCGTACCAATTGAGGGAGATTTCTCATGTGTGGTACACTTAATGGAAGAATAATAGAATGGTTGAGTCGGGTCCTATTGAGTAAAAAGAATGTAAAAGAGGCTTTTCTAGTAAAGTAATTTCCCCGTGAGAGGAGGGAGGTAAAGATATAAGAGTTTATCAACCTCAAGCAAGGAAATATAGGTGTTGAGGATTACTCATTGAAGTTCTTAATCTACTGTAAATATGCCCCTTCCTTAGTGTGTAACCTTAGGGAGGAGACGAGTAGTTTTTTGACCAGGGTTGCCGAATTAGTGAAAGAAGAATGTCGTACGGCCATGCTCCATGATGATATGACTTTGTCTACATTCATAGTTTATGCTAAATCCATAGAGGAGTAAAAAATTTGTAGGATTGCTATAAACTTGAATACAAGCGGTCAAAGTGATTACAGTCAGTATTGGTTCAAGAAGAAGGTTTCTACTCAAGATTAACCTAGGGGTGCTAAGGTAAAACATGATAAAGGGAGTACTAATTGTGGAGAGAGGCACTATGGGGAACGCCTATTTGGTATCGGGAGTTGTTTTGGCTATGGTAAATATGGACACAAGGAGAGGTATTGTCCTAGTGTTGTTTCTAGAGGAAGAAAGGGTGAGCAAATTCCTCTTAATGCTCTGGAAGGTGATCCTCCAAAGAAGAAGCATTTCTATGCAATCCGGACTAGAGGAGCAAAGCTGGATGATGATATCGATGATGATGATGATGATAAGTTCTAGTATTCTCTTTTTTATGAGAGTTCCTTCTATGTGGGGGACTGTGGTTAGTAGATGAGTTATATGATCATAGTAGCATGTTGCATTGTGGTATTGATTGCATTATTTTTAGCAGTCTTATTGGAATTGAATTTCATTTATTCCTTACATTGTAAAATTTATAAAGTTATTATGGTTTTGTAAAGTGTCTTTATATGGTTTTGGATATAATATTTTCATGTATTAATCAATAATTTCCTAAGTGTTGCATTTTTTGAAAATTTGAAGTATGTTTACTACAAGGGAGACTCTTCTCACTGTAACATTTTAGGAGAAGTGTCTAATTCATTCATTGGTTGAAAATGGTTGTAATTTGATAATAACTTATGTATATGAGTGTGATAATAAATCTAAAAGAGGTTCATGCTATTTTAAATGAAGAATGAGAGTTTTATGGGATAATGAGTTGTACGATGAGTTCCTATCTTATTGTTGTGGTGTGAAATCGATGTTTATTATAGATTTTGTACTGTATAATGTGCTATGTAGTATGGCTATGAGTTGTTAGCTTATATCTAATCTAGGAAGTTTTTGGACAGTGGCAAGTGTCATTGGAGAACGAATGTGGTCTAAATGGGGGAGAATGTGACACCTCTGAATGACATAGGACAATATAGAGCCTAACAGGTTTTCAATGAGAGTCTGTCATAAAATGGATTATTTGTGTTCTTGAGGTGGTGTTTGAATGCTTAGGTGAATTCAAAGTCAAATTTCAAGGGACGACCAAGATGTTCGAGGACTAGTAATCTATGTGCCTCATGTGTATTTATGTTCCTATATGTGTGTTTCATGAAATTAAGAGGTACTTTTATGAGTTATTATAGTGTTTACGGCAGTGTGTGTACTTTATTGAAGTTTGGAGGTCAAACGTGAAACAAGGTTCATGACATTCGAAAGGTTTGCCTTGAAATGAACTTGTGTGTCTTTACATGTTTCATCGAGATTTACGTATTTGTTTTGGATGAAATTAATGTTAGAGGTCCTAAGCTTGTATAAAATAATAATTTAGTTGTGAAGGTCCGGGTAAAAGTCCCCAAGGACGAACCAAGCGTACTTGAGGAAGAACCCTTCGTATGAGCCAAAGGCTGTCTAGGCCAGCCCTAATGGAATGATGCAATCGACTGTCACTAGGCTGGTCGACGCCCCATCGTTGGTGAAATTTGGTAATCACATAGAATAGGGAGATTAAGCTCCCACATTCAAGTCACTGAACGAAACAATGACCAGCCAGGTGGTCCGTTTTGGGACAAACGGTCTGTCGATGGGCAAGCGTCGATGGTCTGTGCCACCTACGCAACTTCACTGTAAAGTGAATGGGTGAATTGGTAAATTTATCCCACATAAAAAATAATGGTTTGGTAGATTACTTAGGGATATTTTGGGTATTTTAAATAGCTATATAAGTCCTAAACATCTAGATGGATTCATTCTTCCAAATAAAAATATCAAAATCTCAAAGAAAATTCTCTAGTACTCCATTGGAGCCAAAACTCAAGGAAGAGATTGGATTGGAGATTTCATTGGTGATTCTTCATCAATTGTGTGGATTAACATCAGTTAGGTATGGTTTCTTCATCCTTTTAATATCTATTCATCAAGGAGAAAAACTTCAAACCGATTTTCTAATGTCTTCTAAATATCAACTTGTCCAATTTCATAATCCAACCATTAGTTATTGCAAAAAACATTTTGATTAATTTATTATTGATACATTTATTATTGATTTTATTGATGTTAATTACGTGATTCTAACCTAAATTATTTATGAAAAAATGCAAAACAGTATCTTTCAAATTGGCTATATTTTGTATGTCATGATCTTGTCTAATGGTTATAAAATCTTATGTAGCTTTCTATGGGCTTTTGAATGGTGTAAGAATTGTATTGTATTGTTGTATAGGTTGTATTAGATTGATAAATCAAAATATTGAATTGAATTAGATTCGTTGAGTATTGTTATTTATGTATTGAATTAATAATCATTGTCATGGTAAGGGCCTTTTGGTATTGAATTGAATGACATAGCTATGGATAGAAGTAGAGAGAATGGTTGGTGGTAAACTGCACAAATTCTCTTTATTATATTTAATTTAGGTATTGAATTATGTTGTGATTCGAATGGTCCAAGTAAGGGTGGTGGTGTTATGTGTTATTATTGTGAATGATGTGGACTCGTCGACGTTACTTTATATATTACGATAATCATGCCCTTGTCGGAAGTAGTTGAGATATTATGATGATTTGTATAGTTGATTAATGTGAAGTATAATCATATCTATCTACTTATGATTTAGATGAAATGTGTTCTTCTATTGATGTTGTTAGGTGATCATGTTAGAGTATGACCATGTCCTTGTGTGTGTAGTGTTAGAGTTGATGCATGATTCTTCCTGCTTTACTATATTAGTCTATGATGATTATATTGATGATGCTAGAGTAGTATACAGGATGACCTATAGATGATGTTGGTTATGCCTATGTGCATCTTATGTGATATGCTATATGAGATAAAGTAATGTATGTGTGTGTCTTGTTTGGTAGACTTTTGTCCGCTATGTGATACCCATGGAATATATGTATGAGATGTCTTCACTTAGAACGCTAAAACCTTTTAGTCTCGTATTAATGAATGATATGTTATCTTGAACATATTTAAAAGGTCAAATTATGTGTAACCTTTGAGAAAGAAAGTTATGATATCCTTAAAGTCGAAAGTCAAAATTGTATCCTTTTCGTGTGTATGATGAACTTAAGGTTGGTTTGCTGGAACGACATGATATTATCCTTAGGAAAGACATTAAGCTATCCTCTTCTCAATGTACAGGAAGGCCTAGGGGATCTTTGTGGTAGGGTGTATGTGATTGGGTTATGAACAAGTTATGAAACCTTTCATGTGATACTATATGTGAAATACTGTGTGAGAAAAAAGTCTAGCGCCGAGTTAGTATGGTATGGAAAGTACATCTAGTTGTAATATGAGAATAGAGGACAAAGAAACCCATCATATTCCTTAACCATGTGCGTACATGGGATGTGTCCATGATCTACCATTGGAATGTAGAATACCCTCCATCGTAGTAGGTTTAAAATATGGATTCCATGTTTATCTACCATGTTATATGTCAGTTATTTTCTGTTCTCATAATACGGGATACCTACTAGTGTTTGACAAGTCAATGAAGTTTAGGTGGTCATAAAATTGGACGAGTTCTTCGTTAGAAAACCTTAGAAATCTCTTTGAATTTTTGGTTCCTTGATGAATAAAATTTCAAGGATAAAAAATCATTCCTCAATGATATAAATCCACCAATTTGATGAAAAAATACTACTCAAATCTCCAATACAATCTCGTTTTTTAGTTTTGGCTTCAATGGAGTTTTAGATATTTCTTAGAGATTTTGAGGTTTTGATTTGGAAGAATAAATTCATTTAGGTATTTAGGTCTTATAAACCCACTTAAAATACCTAAATTATCCCTATTAACCTCCCAAACTCTAATTTGGACGTGTGGCGAATTTACCGATTCACCTTTGCAACTTACAATGAACATGCGAAATTAAAGGACCATCCAATATTAGTCCATTGATGGACCGTCTCCCCACCAATGGACTGTCCTGCTGGTCAATTTTTGGGGTCTAACACTGGTTCCTGGATGGACATCTTCCCCACGCCTAAATCTTGACCAACGTCCATCGATGACGGGGCGTCAACCAGCCTACTAGTCGGCGATTGCCTCAGTTGTTTGAGGCTGGTCTTGGACAATTTTTTCTAAAAATTGGGTCCTTCCTCAAGGACCCTTGGTTCATCCTTGATGTTGTTTGCACGAACGTTTCAAATCCGAATAGGTTTATATACGAGTTTAGGATCTCGTATATCAATTTCTTCTGAAACAAACGCATAAAACTCAACGAAACATGCCAAGACACACAAGATCGTTTCAAACTAAACCTTGCAAACGTCATGGACGTTCTTCGACACTTCACCTCCAAACTTTATGAAACTTCACACAATGTCAATAAACACTATAATAACTCATACAAGGACCTCATATTCTCATGAAACACACATAAGCACACAAAAACACGCATGAAGCACATAGGTGACTTGTCGTCGAACATCTTCGTCGTCCCTTGACATTTGACTCAAATTCACCTAAACTCTTAGACACTGCCTCGAAACCACATTATAAATAATTTTAGAACCTAGACCCACATTACAAACATGTTAGACTCTAGCCTCACCTAATCAATTTTAGAGGTGTCACAATCTGCCCCACTTGGACAATATTTCTTCTCGAATGACACTTGTCACTCTCCGAAAACATCAAAGAATAAAGATTCAACTAGAAGATCATGAACCTACCACAGAAATCCTTATACAATACAACAACTACAATAAATATCCCTTTTACAAAATCAAGAGACTCACAACAAACAAGAAACTAGAAGAAATTCGACAACACATCATGTCATAAGACTCACATCCTTCATTCCAAATACCAAAAACTCCTTTTATACTCATTATTATGCTCATATAAACCAGTTCTAACAACATTGCAACAACTTTCAAACAAAGACTGAATTTGTCAAATTTGCAAAAATCTTATAGTGAAAAGGAAGTGTTATAGTGAATTATGCCAAATTTTCAAAAATGCAAGTTTTAGGCAATTGATGATAAATACATGCTAATATGCAAGGTGAAATCATAAAAAACACATTTTACAACATAATATTAACATCATGAAATACACAATGCAAGGAATCAATGATGTCACGACCCAACCCGATAGGCCGTGATTAGTGCCCGTTTTGGACACCCACATACAAACCTGCTAAGTATGACCAACTAAAACTAAGACAATATGGAATTTAATCAAATCAAGCCAACCCCAACGTCATATATATATATAAGAGGACCTGTCTCATAAGGAGGCATAACCATTCAACCATAACATCATACGCGAGCCGACAAGGCTGCCACTATTCAAAGCATAATGATGTACGCAGCCGACATGGTTGCCCCTGTACAAGCGGACATCCCAAACAAACCATGTCCAGACCATTATCCAAAACATATATATACAACCCACATAATGTCCACAGACCTCTAAGAGTACATTAGTGAAACTCGACGGGACAGGGCCCCGCCATACCCATAGACGAGCAAAAGACTACACAAAAGTTATGTACCAAAATGACTGGGCTTCGGAATAGTGGAGCTCTTCAAATCAGCAGAGTAGATATCCTAGGCGGGAGGATCACCGAACTGCGCGTCTACACCTGCGGGCATGAAATGCAGCCCCCCGAGGAAAGGGGGGTCAGTACGGACAATGTACTGAGTATGTAAAGCATAAGGTAAAGATGACAGGATACCAATGTGGTAAGTCGAAACAAAATATCGCTACACATATACTTTTTAAGTGAAAATCATGCATATATTTAACATTTAAGGTGCCCAGCTTCCCTAGTAAGGGGCTCGGCAAAATAATCATCACGTCATCTCCGTCATCATCATCATCATAACCATCCTCATCACCAATCATATATATAATATTCATACCCGGCCCTCTAGTGAGGAACTCGGTGACATATGCAAGAAACTCCGCACGAACATTACCCGGCCCGGGACTCGGTGAAATGATAAATGACTCTATGCACGAGCAGAATATTATGAGCAACCATATGCAATTAAAATCATTTCTTATAACTCAATAGAACAATCAACGTGAACCAGCAAGGAGTATTACCAAAGATTAATGTTTTATCAAGATTATGAACCTTTAATACGATATGGAAACGTAAAATTTCAATGACTCTAAGAAGCATTACCATAGATATTAGAGATCATCATAGCCTTAGACATAACCGATATATAGAGGAATAATTGTGGAAGCAAGAATATACATCACCTAGATGCTTTAGAGGTAAGTATCAAATCTGTCCGTTATTCGCTTATTTTTAGAAGTCATGCCAAGCAAAGAAAGAAGGGACAGCGTTACATACCGTATAATTGAGCCGCACGTCCAATATTTACTGCTCAAGCTATTAATCTATAACAAGCAACAGTCGTGCCGCAATTAGATAAACATCGTGCTTTACTTTCTTGTAAGCTAGCTAATAATCTAACGAAAATTCGGCAGCACCTCCCCTATTTTCCTTACTTCGTTCCAATCCGACAACAATCCAAATTATCCACAGCCATACCAATAACACATATAACCCAAAGAATCATATAAACAGCCCAAGCACCAACATGACACCACTAATAATCCGATTATGGTTTCCATTCATACTTAGCACATTCAATAACTAAAACAAACTTCCTAAGCTACTGGTCACGCCCCCTTCTTAAAATTAATGGATAATTAACAAGGGTATTCTAAAGAATTAACACACCAAACAAGGAGATTACTAACCAAATTATTTGCAGCTGCTGGCCAAGAGTTGCAGGGTTGGTTTCTCCATTTCCATGGCTGCCTAAGACAAGTGGTGAAGAAGAAGATGATATGCAGCAATGCATTTCACCACTTTATATAGCATGGAGTGGATTTCTCCACCTCATTTAATAGTATGAAGTGGAGGCAGCCCCCCTCTACACCTGTCCACTAAGGACAGCACACAATCTGATCCCTTTTTAATTTTTGCCTTGAGTGGTGGGGCCCATTGGATTAAATCAATCCAAATTAGCCACTAATTAATCCCTCACTTAAAGTTAATGGCACTTACATTAACCAACTCATACATAATATCACATTTGGAAATAACATCCTTGCCTAATATTTCTTTACGTCTTCTAGATCACGATGCACACTACGTATAAAAAAAATACGAGGCATAACATCCTTCCCTCCTTAGGAACATTCGTCCTCGAATGTTAAGTTAGCGTCTTGCAAAAACAAATTCCAGCGAGGTCTCTCTAAAAGTTATACCTATCAACCGGCATTCCGTAACTTAAAGATGCCTCACAGCTACATAATCTCATTATCTATCAATATAGTCAAGCTAGGAATTGAATTACCTGCAGGTACGGGGAACAAGTAAGGATACTTATTCTTCATTTCGTCTTCCGCTTCCCAAGTCATCTCCTCCCTATTGTTATTTTGCCACAACACTTTGACGGAAGCCACATCCTTAGTACGTAACCTTCTAACCTGACGATCAAGTATAGCCACGGGTTTCTCCTCATATGACAACTCCTCTGTTACCTGAATATCATCTACAGGGAATACTCTAGAAGGATCACCAATACATTTACGTAGCATCGATACATGGAAGACTGGATGTACCGCTTCCAAATCAGATGGTAGATCCAACTCATAGGCAACCTTGCCTATCCTACGAACAATCTGATAAGGCCCAATGTATCTCGGACTGAGCTTCCCCTTCCTGCCGAATCTCATCACACCCCTCATGGGTGATACCTTTAGGAATACCCAGTCACCAATCTGAAACTCCAAATCTCGACGCCGATTATCTGCATATGACTTCTGTCGACTCTGGGCTGCTAATAATCTTTCTTGAATAAGCTTCACCTTGTCAACAGCTTGCTGAATCACATCCGGGCCTATTAACTTAGTCTCGCCAACATCAAACCAACCAATAGGTGATCTGCACTTCCTCCCATATAAGGCCTCGTACGGTGCCATCTGGATACTAGAATGGTAGCTATTATTATAGGCAAACTCAATGAGCGGCAAGTGGTCATCCCAGCTGCCTTTGAAGTCAATAATACAGGCCCGCAACATATCTTCTAGTGTCTGAATAGTACGCTCAGCCTGCCCATCAGTCTGAGGGTGAAATGCTGTGCTAAGGTTCACCTGTGTCCCCAATCCCTTCTGAAACGATCTCCAAAAGTTGGCTGTAAATTGAGCTCCTCTGTCTGATATAATGGACGTGGGAACCCCATGAAGTCTCACTATCTCCCTGACATATAACCTCGCATAATCTTCAGCCGAATAAGTAGTCCTGACTGGAAGAAAATGGGCCGATTTCGTCAGCCTATCTACAATAACCCATATAGAGTCATACTTCCGTTGAGTGCAAGGTAAGCCTGTAATGAAGTCCATATTAATCATCTCCCATTTCCAAGTCGTGATCTCTATCTCCTGTAATAATCCACCAGGCTTTTGATGTTCGATCTTGACTTGTTGTCAATTTGGGCACTGAGCAACAAACTCTGCTATGTCCTTTTTCATGCCATCCCACCAATATAAGCATCTGAGGTCATGATACATTTTTGTTGACCCTGGGTGAATAGAATAACGGGCAGAGTGTGCCTCTCCCATAACTTGCCGTCGTAGCCCCGCAGTATCGGGTACACACAATCTGCCTTCATATCGTAACACTCCATCAGGTGTAACCTTAAATGGGGTCTTTTCCTTTTGAAGAGCTGCATCTCTATACTGTGCCAGAATAGGGTCCTTGTATTGGTGTCTCTTTACCTCATCTATGATTGAGGACTCAGCAACCTCTCGAATAGAAACTCCACTATCTTCTGAATTAGCCAGACGGACTCCTAGGCTGGATAGCTGCTGAATCTCCCGAACCATATCCCTCCCTTCTGGTTGTACATCTGTCAAGCTACCCATGGACTTACGGCTAAGAGCATCTGCTACAACATTCTCTTTCCCTGGATGATATAAAATATCAACATCATAATCCTTTAGCAACTCTAACCATCGCCTCTGTCGTAAGTTCAGCTCCTTCTGTTTAAAGATATATTGGAGACTCTTATGATCTGTATAGATGTCCACATGGACACCATATAAATAATATCTCCATATCTTCAAGGCATGAACCACGACCGCTAACTCCAGATCGTGAGTAGGATAGTTCTTTTCATGCTTCCTAAGTTGTCGGGAGGCATAGGCTATAACTTTGCCATGCTGCATCAATACACATCCTAGCCCAACACCCAAGCATCACAATAAATAACATAGCCGTCTGGTCCCTCTGGAAGAGTTAGGACTGGAGCTGTAGTCAATTTGTCTTTCAATAGCTGGAAGCTTCGCTCACAAGCATCTGTCCACTGGAACTTGGCTGCCTTTTGAGTTAGCCTTGTCAAAGGCACTGAAATTGAGGCAAACTTTTCTACGAATCTCCTGTAATATCCTGCTAACCCCAAAATGCTGCGTACCTCAGTAGGTGTCGTAGGTCTGGGCCAAGTCTTTACTCCCTCAATCTTCTGCGTATCTACCCGAATACCATCAGCTCCAATAATATGCCCCAAGAATGCCACTGAAGTCAACCAGAACTCGCACTTAGAAAATTTAGCATACAACTTCTGGTGCTGAAGCACCCTAAGTACCGTCCTTAAATGATCTGCATGCTCCTCTTCTTAATGTGAATAGACCAGAATATCGTCTATAAATACAATAATAAACATATCAAGGAATGGTTTAAATACTCGATTCATTAAATCCATGAATACCGCTGGAGCATTAGTCAGCCCAAAAGACAACACTCTAAACTCATAATGCCCATATCGGGTCCGGATTGCTGTCTTTGGAATATCTGCCTCCCTTACCCGCACCTGATGATAACCTGACCGCAAGTCTATCTTTGAAAAACACTTTGCACCCTGCAACTGGTCAAATAGATCGTCAATCCTTGGGAGGGGATACCTGTTCTTTATTGTTACTTTGTTCAACTGCCTATAATCAATGCACATCCGCAGCGACCCATCCTTCTTCCTCACAAACAGTACTGGTGCTCCCCAAGGTGACGTACTAGCCCTGATGAAGCCCTTTTCTAGCAAATCCCTCAATTGCTCTTTCAATTCTTTCAACTCAGCAGGTGCCATTCTATAAGGAGGTATAGATATAGGCTGGGTATCTGGCAGTACATCTATAGTAAACTCTATCTCCCGTTCTGGAGGAAGGCCTGGAAGTTCCTCGGGGAATACATCAGGAAATTCATTAACTACCGGGACTGATTGAAGAGTCGGTGCCTCTGCCTTTATGTCATACACCCGAATCAGATGGTAAATATAGCCTTTTCTAACCATCTTCCCGGCCTTGAGGTATGAAATGAACTTACCTTTCGGCGATACTGTACTTCCCTTCCACTCTATAATCGGTTCCCCTGGAAACTGAAATCGAACTATTTTTTCTCTGCAATCAACATTAGCATAACAAGCAGCCAACCAATCCATGCCCATGATAATATCAAACTCAATCATATTTAACTCTATTAGATCTGCTACGGTATGACGACTATATATAGCTACTGAACAATTCCTATATACTCGCGTAGATATGACAAAATCTCCTACAGGTGTAGCTACCTCAAATGGTTCTATCAACTCAGACTCTATTCCGATCCTACTAGCAACAAAGGGAGATATATATGATAAGGTGGAACCTGGGTCTATCAATGCATACACACTTCGGGAGAATAGTGATAATATACCTGTGATCACATTAGGTGACGCCTCTTGATCTTGCCTATTAGTCAAAGCATATATACGGTTTGAGGGACCGCTAGAACTAGAAGCTCCACCACGTCGTCTTCCACGGCCTGCTGGTGCCTGAATACCCTGCCCCGTAGGGCGCATAGCCACAGAAGAAGATGAACCAGCAACGGACCCTGTAGGCTGTGCCATACCACCTGCACTACCTCTAAGGTGACACTCCCTCATAGTATGGCCCTGACGGCCGCAAGAAAAACACGCACCTGTAGCCCAACGACATTCCCCAGGATGGGACTTACCACAACGAGAACACCGAGGCAAAGGTGGCCTCGACTGGCTCAAACCCCTGCCCATCTGTGACTCTGACGCCCTAGAGCTCTGACCAGGTTCCGAATATCCCATACGATCGAACCCCCTACCCATGAAACGTGGGGGTGCACTCTGTGCTGGCTGGGAAGAAAATCTAACATGCTGCTGAGACTGCCCGCTTTGAAACTCGTCAGGATAACCTGCTGATCTAGCCCTCTTATGCTGGCCTCTATTATAATCTCTATCTGGTTGACGTCCCCGGTGCCGATCCTCTACCCCCTGTGCATATGCCTGCACCCGAGCAATGTCCATACCTGGCTGAAGAGTCACTGCCATACAACCGTCAATCAGATAACGATCCAATCCCATCACATAACGATGTACCCTGTCTGCCATATCAGCCACAATAGTAGGCGCATGCCTAGCCAATGAATCAAACTCGAGGCTATACTCTCGAACGCTCCTGCCATTTTGCTTCAAACGCAAGAATTTATCGACTCTAGCTCGCTTCATCTCTGGAGGCAGGAAGTGGCCCTGGAAAGCCTCCACAAATTCATCCCATACCGCTGGAGGGGCACCCTCACCCCTAGATAACTCCCAAGACTCATACCAATTAATAGCTACATCCCGCAAACGATACGTAGCCAACTCAATAGACTCGGTCTCCGAAGCCTTGATTATCCTCAATGTACGCTGCATCTGACGAATAAACTCTTGCGGATCATCCTGTGGCCTTGACCCAAAGAACTCTGGAGGATTACAACTTAAGAAGTCACGAGCCCTTAAGCTATCAGATCTGTCCGCATGATCAACTCCTAGTCTATGCCTGCGAGCCTGATCTGCCACTAATCTAGTCAGCAATTGAACCGCATCTCTCATGGCCCTATCCTCCACCCCTGACTGAGGAGCTGGAGGTTCAGATGTTGGGGCCTCGGGGGCTGGTGGTGTCCCCCGAACTGGAGCTGCTGCTGCTCTAAGCTCTTCTGGCGGTGGGGGTGTAGCAGAGCTCTCCGACTGGAGCATAATACCAGGCATAGACTTGGCACGGGCCGTAGTAACTCTTCGGGTCTGACTAGTACCTTCTGCTACCGATTTTCCCTTCTGGGCGGCTGTCGCTTTCTTTGGAGGCATAGCTGAAAACACATGGATTCGTTAGAGAGGGATTATCCTGTTAATATAGCTCTATCGCACGATCTAGAATAAGAAGAAAGAATGACATCCTAAATGTCCTGTAGCTTCCTGTTTATAGATGTGGTGCACAACACACCGATAAAAAAGACTCTACTAGACACGGTCTGTAGACACTTCCGAGGAAGAACCGCTTTGATACCACTCTTTGTCACGACCCAACCCGATAGGCCGTGATTAGTGCCCGTTTTGGACACCCACATACAAACCTGCTAAGTATGACCAACTAAAACTAAGACAATATGGAATTTAATCAAATTAAGCCAACCCCAACGTCATATATATATATAAGAGGACCTGTCTCATAAGGAGTCATAACCATTCAACCATAACAGCATACGCGAGCCGACAAGGCTGCCACTATTCAAAGCATAATGATGTACGCTGCCGACATGGCTGCCCCTGTACAAGCGAACATCCCAAACAAACCATGTCCAGACCATTATCCAAAACATATATATACAACCCACATAATGTCCACTGACCTCTAGGAGTACATTAGTGAAACTCGACGGGACAGGGCCCCGCCATACCCATAGACGAGCAAAAGACTACACAAAAGTTATGTACCAAAACGACTGGGCTCCGGAACAGTGGAGCTCTTCCAATCAGCAGAGTAGATATCCTAGGCGGGAGGATCACCGAACTGCACGTCTACACCTGCGGGCATGAAACGCAGCCCCCCGAGGAAAGGGGGGTCAGTACGGACAATGTACTGAGTATGTAAAGCATAAGGTAAAGATGACAGGATACCAATGTGGCAAGTCGAAACAAAATATCGCTACACATATACTTTTTAAGTGAAAATCATGCATATATTTAACATTTAAGGTGCCCAGCTTCCCTAGTAAGGGGCTCGGCAAAATAATCATCACGTCATCTCCGTCATCATCATCATCATAACCATCCTCATCACCAATCATATATATAATATACATACCCGGCCCTCTAGTGAGGAACTCGGTGACATATGCAAGAAACTCCGCACGAACATTACCCGGCCCGGGACTCGGTGAAATGATAAATGACTCTATGCACGAGCAGAATATTATGAGCAACCATATGCAATTAAAATCATTTCTTATAACTCAATAGAACAATCAACGTGAACCAGCAAGGAGTATTACCAAAGATTAATGTTTTATCAAGATTATGAACCTTTAATACGATATGGAAACGTAAAATTTCAATGACTCTAAGAAGCATTACCATAGATATTAGAGATCATCATAGCCTTAGACATAACCGATATATAGAGGAATAATTGTGGAAGCAAGAATATACATCACCTAGACGCTTTAGAGGTAAGTATCAAATCTGTCCGTTATTCGCTTATTTTTAGAAGTCATGCCAAGCAAAGAAAGAAGGGACAGCGTTACATACCGTATAATTGAGCCGCACGTCCAATATTTACTGCTCAAGCTATTAATCTATAACAAGCAACAGTCGTGCCGCAATTAGATAAACATCGTGCTTTACTTTCTTGTAAGCTAGCTAATAATCTAACGAAAATTCGGCAGCACCTCCCCTATTTTCCTTACTTCGTCCCAATCCGACAACAATCCAAATTATCCACAGCAATACCAATAACACATATAACCCAAAGAATCATATAAACAGCCCAAGCACCAACATGACACCACTAATAATCCGATTATGGTTTCCATTCATACTTAGCACATTCAATAACTAAAACAAACTTCCTAAGCTACTGGTCACGCCCCCTTCTTAAAATTAATGGATAATTAACAAGGGTATTCTAAAGAATTAACACACCAAACAAGGAGATTACTAACCAAATTATTTGCAGCTGCTGGCCAAGAGTTGCAGGGTTGGTTTCTCCATTTCCATGGCTGCCTAAGACAAGTGGTGAAGAAGAAGATGATATGCAGCAATGCATTTCACCACTTTATATAGCATGGAGTGGATTTCTCCACCTCATTTAATAGTATGAAGTGGAGGCAGCCCCCCTCTACACCTGTCCACTAAGGCCAGCCCACAATCTGATCCCTTTTTAATTTTTGCCTTGAGTGGTGGGGCCCATTGGATTAAATCAATCCAAATTAGCCACTAATTAATCCCTCACTTAAAGTTAATGGCACTTACATTAACCAACTCATACATAATATCACATTTGGAAATAACATCCTTGCCTAATATTTCTTTACGTCTTCTAGATCACGATGCGCACTACGTATAAAAAAAAATACGAGGCATAACAAATGAAATTCAATTTCAACAAGAATCCTAAACACCATGCACATGCAACATACTTCTATGACTATTAGACCATCTATTAACAATATTTTCCCACTTATAAGGAACTCATAACTCAAAAGAAATTCAAGAATATACCATCATTATCATCACCACCCTCATCTTGCTTTGATCCTCTACTCCTAAGTCCATAGAAACACCTCTTTTTTTGAGCATCATATTTAGGAACATTAGGAGCAACTTGCTCACAATCTATAGTAGGAAAATCCCTCACTTTGTGTCCATCTTTACCACTTACAAAACTAGTCCCGGTACCCCATAGGCATTCCCCATAGTGTTTCTTTCCAAAAGTAGCACATGTAGTCTTGCCATTTTAAGAACCACCTTTTTCTCAAATTTCACCTTAGCACCCCTAGGTTCTTCTCGACTTGCAAACCTTCTTATACAACCTAGGTTGACTTTGATCACTTGAATCACTCCTTTTTAAGTTTCTAGCAATCCTACAAACTTTAGAATCCTCAATTTATGTAGCATACACCATGAGTCTATCTAGGGTTATATAATCATTTAAAATGGTCATACGACATTCTTCTCTCTGGTAGATCGGTGAACCCTGTATAAAAATGTATACATCTCATCCCTAGGGTTAGACACAAGGGATGGTGCATATCTAGACAACATAGAGAACTTCAAATAGTACTCATCAACACTCATATTGCCTTGCTTGAGACTTATTAACTCTTATACTTTTACCTCCCTCCTCTCATGGGGAAAATACTTTCATAGAAAATCTTCTTTAAATTATTCCTACTTAATAGGACCTGACTCAGCCGGCCTATAGTCCTTCCATTTAGTGTACCACACTTAATATAAATCCATTAATTGATATGAAGCTAACTCCGTCTTATACCTAGAAGTCACCCTCATGGCACTCAACACCTTATAAACTCCATCT
Organism: Solanum lycopersicum; assembly: GCF_036512215.1. Classification (NCBI taxonomy): domain Eukaryota; kingdom Viridiplantae; phylum Streptophyta; class Magnoliopsida; order Solanales; family Solanaceae; genus Solanum; species Solanum lycopersicum. The sequence continues at coordinate 25,368,938 of NC_090806.1, forward strand.
AAGAACTCTTGGGGATCCTCTCCCATTTTAGAGCCAAGAAAGATAGGAGGATTCATCCTCACAAACTCTATCAATCTAGATATCATAGTGTTCTCCACAACATTCTTTGTAGGCCCAATACCCATATTCACATGGGTAGTAAAAGCTTGGGCTAAAGTAACTAAAGTCTCTCTAATATCCCCATTAGTTATTTCTGGGGAACCACCAAAACCTCATTACTTGAACCTACAATTGGGACTTGAGATCTTTGAGAAACAAGATCAACTTTCCTAATTGGAGGAGGAATCTCCTCATTCACATCGTTCTCCTCAACTCTCCTAGTTCATGTGCTCCTCGAATTCATCTCCTATAACACAAGGAAAAACCATAAGAAAAGAATACTCATAGCTTTTTACTCTACAGAATGACAAAGGTGTAGAAAACAACGAAAACTATATCGTCCTATAGCCTCTCATCCATTTAAATAGCACCGCCACCATAAGTAGACAATACCAATCACAAGGGGTAAATTTCATAAAATAATGAGAATAAGGGCAGCGTACCACCAATCCATTCTCACCACTTCAATCCATAGCTAAATCATCCAATTCAATACCATAAGGCCCTTATCCATGTCCATGAACATCAATTTAATACAAAAACCATAATATTCAATTAATATAGGTCAATTCTATATATAATTATCAATACAAGACATTATATACATCAATGGAATACAATTCTTACATCATTCAATAGCCCATAGAAAACTACAATAGAATTCATAAGCATTAAGTCAAGATAAGGTCAACGATAAAGTAGTCAAAATATAGTGTTCATAGGTTAAGCATGTTAAGATCATATAATTAACAACAAATAATCAATATATAATGATTCAAAACCTTTAATGCAAGAACCTCGGGATAAATCATCGATTGGACAAGTTCATCCTTTAGAAAACTTTACAAATCTCTTTGAATTTTGGGCTACTTGAAAAAATCATACCTAAGTGAATTCAATTTTTTTTGGAAGAATGAATGAATTCATCTAGATATTTAGGACATATAAACCCACTTAAAATACCTAAATTACCCCTAATTAGACGCCCAAACTCTTATTTGGACATTGTGTGAATTTAGAAATTCACCCTTTCAACATACACTGAACCTGCGAAATTACAGGTCCATCCACGGACTGTCTCCCAACCAGCGGAGCTGGTCCTTGGATGTCTATATTCCAAATCCTATGTCCTGACCAACGACAACCAATGACGGGGCATCGATGAGCCTATTGGCCGTCGATTGCCTCAGTCGACTGGGGCTAGTCTTAGACAGCTTTGGCTATAATATGGATCCTTCCTCAAGGACCCTTGGTTCGTCCTTAGAGATGTTTTCCCGACGTTTCAAACTCGAATATGTTTTTATCTGAGTTTAGGACCTCCTATATCAATTTCATGCAAAATGAACACGTAAAACTTGACAAAATAAGCCAAGACACACAAGGTCGTTTCAAGGCACACATTTCGAACACCATTGATGTTTTTGGACGTTTAACCTCCAAAATCCATGAAACGTTACACACTGCATATAAACACTATAATAACTCATATAAATACCTCATATAATTATGAAACACACATAAGCACATAAAAAAGCATGAGGTACATACGTGACTAGTCATCAAACGTCTTGGTCGTCCCGTGACGTTTGACTTCTAATTCACCTAAACTCTTCAACACTGACTAAATAGCACATTATAAACAACTTTAGAACCTTATACCCTCATGACAAACATGTGGCTCTAGCTTCAGCTATGTCATTTCAGAGGTGTTAAACACTTACATGTCTTATGAGTTCTTACACAAGAAATAAGAAAAGTTCGATTCATTTTAAATGAGAAATTCTCAAAATTTAACCAAAGCATGCTCATACTTCCTTTTGAGTTACGTCCAATGGTAAATCACACCACACACATCACTACAATAGGAAGTCATTTCACAAAATTTCAATTTCTAGCATGACAATAACATTCATAAGCAAACATCAACTTGGGAAAGTCTTACAATTTATAGGTACACACAAGGAACACTAGCTAGACATGCCTTTACTTTTCAAGAGTTAGCCTACATTAATAACTCACAAGTCATAAAAGTCACACAATTTTAAAGAGGCTCATCATTTTCATTTTAAGGAGACTCAATTTCTCATTGTGGTTTAAAACATCACTTTATAAAAGTGACTTCAAACATTCTCCTTACCTTATCTCATGAAGTCCAATGCGCATTTTATACATCAAGATGCACAATCAAAATAAGAAAACATGAATTTGATATAAAATCATTTTTCATGTAATTTAGAATCTTCAAAATGTGCATAACATGGTCTTAAATAAGACATATATTAGGGAGAATATGCAACTTATACTTTTATGCATGACTACTATCATGATCAAGCTTATACGAACGCTTTAGTTTCAAGCTCAAGTAAGAATAAAAGGACAAGATAGAAATATCTACCACCTTACTTCATACATCACCATCCTCTACTTAGGGTAAACCCATTTTAAAGCAATTTAACTCCACCTTAGGAGAAGTTTAGTTCAGCAACTTCAATAACTAAGCACATCTGTCACATCGGGGAGAACCCTGTAGACGTTACCGGCATTGTCGTCCTTGACTAGGACTAAGAGTAGCCTCTTAGCCTTTGTCATTACATATCATAGGTTAAAAAGTGCAAAAATTTAAAACTTTTCAATATCTATCTTGAGGATTACATACACCACTCACATACACATAGTATATTCATATCGAGTATACATAGACCCTTCATATAAGAAGTTTACATAGTCTTCTACTTTTATTGCAACACATACACACACACACACATATATATAGATATATAAACCATACATAAAAATGTGAGTATAACAATTGGAATAGACCATACATCAATGTAATAAAGCAACGTATAGGCTATAAAAAATTATTACTCAAATGAAAGGAAATGAACATAGTGTATTTATGACTAATCAATAACTAAAGTTAGAAAATGGCATTGTCCTCGAAGTAGTGAGGACCTACCCAACTTGGAGAGTAAGAATTCCAAGTCTTCCTTTATTGTCGTAACAATCCCTTCAACGACTAAAACGTAAAATATTTGGGGACAAGGGAGAAAACACGGTTAGTACACCAGATGTACGAAGTATGAGACCATATGCACAGACATCATAAAATCATGCTAAAAAGGGACACTTCATTAAAATATACCATTTACTTTGAAGAGCCTTATTCACATTCAAGAACAAATACAAGTCAATCATCCATATTCATTATGTCAATGCCATGTACATCACAAGACCAATCAAGACTATTTCTAGTCAAGTTAACAGACATATTAACAGACTTGAGCACATAGTCAATACAAATGTATCATTAATGCTTGACATTATCAAGCATATATAAGAATTCATAATAACAAAACCAAAGCAATACCATTACCTATAGTTCCTCATTAAGTCTACTAGTTTAATGACTAAGAAATGACCCATAAATTTTACTCCATAAAGTAAACCCAACAAGAACCATAACAATGTCCAACTTCACAAATCTGATCATTAAGAGTACCGAACATAAAACTTTAGCAATAGAGACCAAACACATATTCATAAGTAAAACCATCATCACGTAGTATCATAAACATTTAAGATCATCATATACATATTATTTATATTTATAAGCATTTACATACAGAAGAACATCTTACTAAGACTCCCTTTAAGGCTAAGTAGTGTGACATATAGGTTGAGTCCCATACCCCTACCTAGACTAAGCTAAAACCCTTTGGTCATCCTAGTTATATTCCTTTCATTACTTTATTTTAAATTTTGGGAACATCTTGCCTTAACCAACACAAACCACATGAGCTAATGTGGAATCGTGTGTGATGGAACCCTACACCGAAAGAAGGCGGACTACTTGCCATGATAGTACCAAAACATGAACATAGCAACTACGTGGATCCACTAGCTAGTATTATTATGGGGGAAACATAGTTCAAAACTAGGAGATATAGTTGGTACCCTCTTTATGCTACATGCATTATAGTCTCCTATCTAAAGAGTACATTAGTGATCCTACCTTCCCTATGAGGGGGGGGACACTCCTCACTCTAGTTCACTCGGTGCTAAGATAGAGTCTCTTTTTTAAATGTCTTTAAGACTTTATTATAAATCATAGCTTACTTTATGTCATAGGGTCTATGACTTATCTATTAATCATCATAGGTTAATAATAATGGAATGAGTATTGTGTTCCGTTACAATACATACATGTGAAGTTAGCATATTTATACATTCATATCATGACAAGGCACATTGGTAAGTTATCACCATCCTTATAACATTTATATCTTAGCCAACATATCACAAACCATAGTAAAGAAATTTCAATTAAACATCATACCAAAACTATAAAACTAATTTAAGATATACATCAACACAACAACATCACTTAATCACAAGTAACTATCATTGAAGTAAAGAGATGATATCATAAGACTTACCCAAATCTTCTTCACAAAACAATCATCAAGGTCATACCATCAAACATTCTCAATTCAACCCAAAAATGGGTATACTATTATCACATAATGGTAATCAACATGATAATGAAGACGAATGAATCACTACATCACAATCAATCACTACTTCATTACTTAAGATAACAGACATAAGTAAAGTTCATGATCTACTTTACAACCTAGGTCAATTACTAAAGAACTAATATAATTGATTTAAAATATATCATAATATACTAATAAATGGCATAATAAAAATCTAGTACAGCAATTCACGCACTAACCAAGACAATTTTACCAGTACTATACAATTCAATTCAACATGACAACCTATGTTAAGGGCAAAAGGTTCTCCTCTACAAACTAGACCAATCCATTAAGAAGTAATTTAATTGTGTAATTGTACATGTTCTTATACTTATAATAACAAAAAAATCATAAACAAAGCAATTTACAAGATCATTTTTGTATTGGATGATAACCCACTTGAAATTCATTTTGAAATCAATTTGATGGAACCCTTTGGGGAATGAGATCCCAAAGGTTAAACGAATCCCATACCCTATTGAATGATTAATTTCGATGGAGGATCTTCTATGTTTAGCAGACCTAGAACCCCTTGACCATGACTTGTATAGTTTTCTTCAACTTGGGAAAGAGAAAGAAGAGAGAAAGAGGAGAGATGTGGGTTTCGGAAATTACGAGGGTTAGGTTAGTCTAATTAGGTTAGGGTCTTTATATAGGTCAATAACCAACATAATTAGACCTCCATTAACCCCTAAATAATCAACTAACAACCTAATTAATAATTTAACAAACTTAAAAACTTTCAGCAAAGCTATGAACTCACAAACGAGACCACGATCGACGCCCCATTTGTCAAATGACGGACAAGGGATCAACCGTCCTTTTGGTCTATCAGTTTGGTCAGAGGCTGTCCAAAACAGACCCTTCTTGAATTTGTATAAGTGTACATCAATGCCTCATCGATTGCACAACGCCTCGTCGATGGCCCACGTTGGTGACACTATCTCTTGACAACTTTTATCCACATTTCCAAGGGTCCTTAGTTTGTCCTTGGGGAATAATACCCGGAAGTTTCGTATATTAACTTACTCTAATACATGTTAGAAACCTTCCCACCGAATTTCATCACATTGCGAATCCTAAAACTTAGTCAAACATGCTTAGGCAGACTAGTACCTCATGAACTAGTTTTCTAACATCATGGACCTTCTTTGCATATTGATTCTAAAACTCCTAAATAGATTATATACATTAAAATTGACCTTAAAACTGTGACACAACCTTTTGATACTCATGTTTTTCTCTAGAACACGTCTTAGACATTCATAGTATTAAAACATCATCCCACTTTTGGGATCTAAGCTTAAGCATACTCTCCATCCCTATTACCCAATAGCAATTTCTAGTATAAAAAAGTTCAAAGGAAACCAACAAAAGAACATGAAGGTAACTCTAAAAATACCATCTAGGCACAGTATCCCCCACTTGGGGTAAGCCTAGCAACATCATGCCCTTACACACCAAGGTCAAAGCAAGTAAAAACAAACCCTACACACTCCTCAAACAACAAGAATTAATATTAATTATAGGTTCTCAGTCTTCATCTCACATCAATGAGTCTACTAAATCCATTATCAAGGGGTAATACCTCAAGCATCATCATTCCTTCAAGATCAATACCAAAAATAATCCATAACCATCAAGTTAGGTCATACTACCCCAACCATATTAGGTATCAACTATACCATGAATACAAAGGGTCATGAAAACCATAGGGGAAACAATATAGGAGACATATCCAAGGCCGCTTTCTTTTGTTTCAATACTAGGGAAAGTTTACTTCTAGGTCATTCCAACCCACCTCATCACCTTCAAAGTAATCACACTACCTTCACTTCTAGAACCAAGCCTACACAAAGCACTCAAATCCATACAAGGTAACTTTGAGGAATCCCACACATAATAAGGCAACAATTAAACCATTAAACATGTATAATGGCAACATACATCTTTAGCTATTTACCACACTTCATAAAGCTAACCTTGATCTTCATCTCCATGGATGTTTGTAGAGAGAATATTTTTGGAGAGGGAGGTCTAATTTTGAATCATTAATTTGGAGTGGGGTTGTCACGTTCTTCCTCAAAAGTGTTTCTGAAAAATAAATATGGGAGGTAACTCTGCGACGGGCAGCCAAGTCCCAAATTTGGTCGCATCATATTAAAGTCAAGCTGAACTTTTTGTTTCAAGTCCAAAAAGTGTAGGGGTGTTTGGGTGCTTTTGTTATTAGTTAAAAATGGTTTTTAAGTCACTATACACCCTTTCCCCAATCAATAACACAATTACCCGATTAGAAACAAAAATATCAAAACAATCCTCTCTTCCAAATTCTGTCAACAACTCCTTTGAACAAAAATCTTAGGGTTGAAGCTAGAGTCAAGAACAAAAAGGAATTTGCTTAAGGCTTGTTCTAAAGGTTAATCAAGGTATGTAAATCTCTTCGTCTATGGGTTCTTACACCCATAGAATCCCCTAAATTTAGATAATTTTTTAAGGAAAAGCCCAATGAAGGTTGGGTTGATCCGAATGAATGGGAATTAGGTGGGTATGATTCCAAAGGGTTGGCTTCTGCCCATATATTATTAAATTGATTTTGATTCATTTATTATGAAGAATTTATGTTGAATTCGTGATTAACCCTAATTTTTAAGATTATGTAGGTCTATACTTTGAATGAGAATTTTTAGATTCTCTTTCGATTCTCTTGAATTAATAATCTCTATAAAAATATAAGCTAGAATAGAATTATCAAATCATGAATGTACCTACATGTATGCATGTATAATAGAAAGTGAATTGAATTGATTAGAATTGGAACTTTATGATTAAGTATGCTTCAATTTTTCTTATGACTAAGTCTTAGAACTAATGTGTCTTGAAAACATAGATTAGTATGACGATCTTTTAGTAAAGTTTGAAGGGAGGCTTGAAGTCATAATTTTGATAACTAGATCTTATAGAATGAATCTAATATGATTAGTATCTTGCATGTATGTAGAATGTGATGGGTTATATAACCCAAACTGAATCATGATTGTTATAATAGAAAAGCTTGAGGTCAAGTCTTATGATTCCCTCATGGATACTTAAATTATTAAGCTTGGTATCGTAGAAATCATGGTAACTTGGGTTGGTGTATCTCATAATAGCTTGGGATAGAGGAAGTAAGCTTTCTCTTCTTGAGCTTGGTCTTGCATTTTTCATAATGCTTATCCATGATATCTCTCATTACCAGTAGTCAAGGTAGCGTAGGATGGAGAATCGACACACTTCTAGGGTTAGCTTGGAGTAGCATGACTAGACCGCCTCCGTGGGAGCTTTAACTAGTTAGGCCAAGACCACTTCATGACAGTTTAGGATTAAGATGTTTTACTTTCCTAATAATAGCTTAGGGTTGTAGAATTATTGTCACATCCAGGGAGCACCCCCTAGAAGTAATATGGAGCCCTTGACCTCTCAGAGGTCTTATAAAAGTCCATAGTTATCATTCATCGCGTTGACATAGTAAATTTAGCAGAAAATTTAAAACTTTTTACAGCACATCATATGTTAGAAACTCAACATTATATATATAAAAATTATAACTCATAATACATATTTAGATCCGAAGTCTCTTTTCCATCTTAGACTCAACAACCTTAGAATACATTACGGACACGCCCTTCTAACATAAGAAATAACTATATATCATTTAATAAACTTTACATTAAGAAATGAGTAGGGAATCATTGTAACTTAAGGACCCCTTTCCTTGAGCTTGGGAATAATATATAAATATCCTAATCATTGACATCTTTTAAGCATCCATAACCTACACGTATTGTACAAAGTAGAGAAGAATGTAATTAGTACGAGAATGCACTATGTATGGCAACCATGCAAAAACATGCATTTAAAAGGGACATTTTCTTGAAATCATACACCATGCCTTTTTGATTAAATATTCATAAAACCTTTATCCAATGGAATTTATAT